>NW_027530852.1:532135-537927 GCF_008692635.1 Crocuta crocuta | reverse complement strand
AATAGATTTATAGATCTTTTTATGATATATTCTGATAAGAAGTTTTTAATATCAATATTAGAATTTATGTATTGTGGGGCACCTGGGTGGCTCAGGTGGATAAGCATCTGACTTTGGCTTAGGTCATGATCTCATAGGTTCGAGCCCTATGTTGGGCTCTGTGCTGAGAGCTCAGAGCCTGGATCCTGCCTCTGATTCTGTGTAACCTCTCCCCTCCCCACCCCTCTCCTGATCATACTCTGTCTCTCTCTCTCTCAAAAGTAAAGAAACATTAATACATTTTTTAAAGAATTTATCCATCTCTACTTTTATAATTTTTTCCTACATATGCATTGAAAGATCCCTCATTCTTTAATCATAAAGATAATTCTATTTTTTTCTATTTTGTTTTCCTTTAACATTTGAGAAATTACTCCATCTAAAAAGGTATTTGTGTGTGTATATAATTTAAAGTAGAGAATGTTTTTGCTTCTTAGATTGAGAGCATCATTTGTTCCTTTAATTTAAAAGACCATCTGTTCCCCACAGATCTTCCTTGGTACCTATGTTATTCATTCACTCACAACACACACACACACAAACTCACAAACACAATTTCTGGTATTTTTGGCTTTTATATTCTGTTTCAAACAATGATTTGTCTATATCTGCAAATACCACACCGTCTTTATTGCTAAAAGCCAGTACTAATGAGACTCGTTTGTTTTCTAGAACGTGTTGCCAATTCTTTGGATTTTGCTTCTGCTTGTAGATTTGTCAAAGCTCCTTCATGAAATCTATTAAAAATTAAATAATCTTCATTTGAACTATAGAGAACAATTTGAAGAACTGGCATCTATATGAGACATGGGATATATCCATTTACTTGTCATCTTTTCTTTTTTAAGCTAAAAAGCAAAACTTGTAACATTCAGGCATCTTCTGACACTTATTAGTANTATTAATAATACGTTTTAACTCCTATTTTTGAGCTGCTTTTTACATGGATTTCTGTTGGTTAATCATATATTGGTTAACTTCCTATAGTCTCTTCTTCAATTCTAAAAAATCCATCCTCTGATTTTTGAGGTATTTTACATGGACAGTCAGATCTCTTGCTACAAATGGTAGTAGTCTTCATTTCTTAAACCACAAACTGTTAATTCATTTTACTTCTATTACTGTCCTACCTAGACCCTACTTAAAATGTGGGGTTAAAGAAATTGCTATGGGCATCTGTACCTTTTGTTCCCTCTAATTCTTATCATTAAGAATTATGTTGGCTCGTTAACTTGCCCAGATGATATTCACTGGGGCAGACAACAGTTTGACACTCCCGAATCCTGTCTTATTCTGTGGCACAAAGGAAAAGTACCATTCTTTTTTCAACCTTCACCATGGTTGTGAAGGAGTCCTGTGAGGGAATTTTGACCAATAGCATGTGGGAAAAAAATCAAGTACACAATTTCCAAGAATAAATCATGACTTCTAGTCATAAATCTCTGTGGAGTATCTTCAAAGTGCTGCTCTGTGTAAGACGAAGCAGGAGATACCAGACCGTCAGTGCCATAGAACAGAAGGGGCAAAGAACCTGTGTCACTGTGTTTCAGACCAGGTTCATCAAGAAGCAGTCTCTGAGGTTGAGATGAATGTGCAGGCTTACGGGCGTATTCTGGGGAAAACATCTACGGCAGGGACAAGGAGAAGTTGAGAGCAATGCAATCTCAATGGAGACTGCCACCGACGCCAAGAAGCACTGTAAGTGAGCCCACTCCTCAGCTGTCCCAGCCCTTATATCCACATGTCAATCAGTCTTTGGATGCCCGTGACCCTGAAAATGGGCATGCTCTTGGGCACGGCACTTGATTAGCTGAGTCAGTCCCAAAAGAGAATGACAACTTAGAGCTTTGTAGCAGGAGCACTCACAGCCCCTGGGGGAACAGGCTTTTTATTGTTCATGGTGACTCTAACAGGTGAATCACATGGTCTACCTGCTTCAGAGAGAGCTGTCCAAAGCACAGTAAACTGTGACTAGAGTGAATACCAAAAATTTAAATAATCACATTTCACTCCAGAGATGCAGGAGTTTATCCATGTCTGTAGCTGAGGTTACTTACCCTACCTAGTAGATCAGCTCAAAGAAGGTTCCTTTTACTTCTTGTTGGCGAAGAATTTTTAACATGATGAATGGTATTGAATTCAATAGAAAGTGTGTTCAGCTAATGTTGTGTGGTCTTTTCCTGAAATTAACCTGAGAAATTGCCATTCCAATGTTCAACATCCCTTACGCTACTTATTTGAACCCAAACTGACTCCTGAGTATTATTTGTATACCTAACTGGATGTGATCTATTTCTATCTTGTTTAGGTCATGTTAGTTTCATAGAATCATGTCATGAGTAGTTCTTACTTGCCTAGACTCTGGAGATTTTACAGAAGACTCCACGTATCTCTAAATTAAAAATGGAGGAAAAGCTGTCCATAATTTGGGTGTTTATACTTTATTTCTGAAAAAAACTAAAAATACTGCTCACTTCTCTAACAACTGCAATAACTTTGGTTATTTTATGTCTCCTTTAGGTGATATTTTCAAGATTTTAAGCATTTACTAACTTTCATTTTCTTCTTTTTAAAAATTAGGTATTTTGGGATGGTCTCTCATCACATTCTCAGTTTTCACTCCTGTGTTTCATTTTTGAAAAATATTTCATACCAAGCTATTTTATAATCTTCACCAGATGATTCCAAAATTTCGAGTCCTTGGGGCTCGAAATGTGTCACGTACTGCTTCTGCTGATTCTATGTCACTGCGGCTTGTTTCTCTGTGTTTTTGGTGACCTTCGCTTACGAGGTTATCCATGGTTGACTGTCATGATAGGAACCATCTGGCAGAGGCCAGAACCAAACTGGGAGACTGTCTCTTCCTCTAAGGAGTCTGTCTACTGTGGAGTCTCAGGTTCTGTCCCTCCACTCTGTGGGGGACTCAAGGCTCAAACTCACATTCTTAGCACCACATGATCATAGATGGACAGTTTGGTTTCAGCACTCTATCCCCTCCCTTTCTACTCTCCTCCCCGTTAGAAACCCCCTTACCTTTTATCAAGTCAGCAATGGAGTAGGTGATACAACGGTCGCAAAATTTTATAAACAACTGTGAAAGGCAAGTAAATCTATGGAGACATCAGAAACTCATTAACGACCATTTCCCTGCTTCTATGCCAGAAACAAATAATTGAGAAGGCCAAACAGAAAGACTATGAGTTACATAATACAGAGCTACTAAGACACCCTCATTGCTGCCACCACCACTGCTCTAACTTCCAACTCTTTAACTATACAGGTCCCCCTGCCGTTCAAACATTTGCTGGAATCTCCCAAATCTAATTAAATAATGACAATAAAAGAAGAACTTTTCCCTTCTCCTTCACCTTATGAGCCATTTATCCTCTCCCTTCCCCCTCCTCTTCCCATCAACTCAGTTCTAAAGCTATTCGGTTGCTTTACAGAAAGGCTGGCTAGTAAGGAGGGCTGTAAAGGCATGAGCAGTCAGAGCCCAAGCAGACTGATAGGGGCATCGATCTGGAGAAGGGAAAGTGGCCTGGCAGAAGGGGCCAAGTCCTGAGCAGAGTGTGAATGACAAGTGAGGAGCCAGTGTCAGAACCTGCACGGGTAAAAAGGTGGTCCAGTGACAAATTTCAGAACCAGGGCAAAGAGGTCCTCCCGTGTATGGATACAGCTCAGCCAAGTGCCAGAGTCCAAGCAGGGTGAGGAGGGAACCCACAGAGTGGATGGCCCTGTGCAGCCTCTGCGACCAAGAGAAGGCAGGCAAGTCGTCAAGGAAGTAAAGTTTGGAATGGGGCTGCAGATGCCAAGTGGGGTGAAGATAACATTCGTGTGTATGGGAGTCCAGCATGGGAAGTCAGAGACTATGCAGAGTTAAGAGGAGGTCAACATATCAAGCCTGCGTGTGTGTATATCAGAGCTGGACTACAGTGAAGGGAGCATCCTTGTGGGGAAGGCCTGGTGTGACCGGCCAGATAAGGAGTAGAGTGAGGAGGGCAACTACATATGTGGGGGACAGCAACAGTGGTGGCAGATGGGGTATATACAGGAATTTTATCAGATACTCAATATATTAAGGTTAATGGGAGCCAAGAGTCTCCCTGGGGAAGAAGCAATTTACGAATATGATAAGAGGGAAAAATAGAAAGCGTCTTACTTAGGATTTTGGGTGTGTGTGTGTATGCCTCATATATATGTGTATGTCCATATATACACACTTAATACATCGTATAAGATACATATTTCACACATATTAATATAGAAGGTAAATATTTCTTATATATTCATAAATATCATATATAGAACATATACCATGGAGCAGTGATGCACACTTTAGGCACCAAACTACTGGAAACTGCATCTTGGTTTCTAACTCACCACGCGAAGAAGCCAAGGCTTTGGAAGATGGATGATTTGAAGACTGGGGCAGAGAAAATATGAGATGTACTTGGAATATTCGGTTGTATCAGGTAACAAGAAAGGGGTCAAAGAGTGATGGTGCAAGACAAAAGAATGTAAATTATAGAGGCNAGATAAATAATGATAATAGAGGAAAGGTCATTTAATTCAATAGTAAACTGTCTCTATGCTGAAATCATTGAACAAACAAGGCATTTATTTAAATAATCTCCAAGCACTTTCCCCCAAAATGCTTAATAATTAAATAGAAGGGTGATTTTTACAGCACCTAGAAACTGACATTTTTCTCAGGCAAACAAAATGAGCATTATCAGCAATAAATCAAATCAAAATTGTCCCCCTCTGAGAGGAAGTATTGAGAATACCACAGCATTACTTACTACCTTGAATATAATTCTAAGGAAATATCAGACAAATCCTAATTGAAGGAAACTCAAGAAAGTAACTGGCCTATAATCGTCAAAATTGTAAAAATCAGGAAAAGCACAGACTGAAGAACAATTTCAGACTGACAGAAACCAAGGAGATATGATAAATTACTGTAGTATCTCATTCTGAACTAAACCTCCATGTTGTAAGTCACATCATTTGGAAAATTATTCTATGAATATAATTTGCAATTAGATAATAATAATGTTAATGTTCTAGCTTCAAAACAAGGGCATACCCTACATCACTTACATAGAAATAGAAACTAAACATTTTGGAGGCGTTAGGAAGTCAAGGTAGCAACCTACACTCTCATAGCTCAGGATAAAAAAAATTATTCTGAGTTCCTAAATAACTGGGTGGCTCAGTCGATTAAGTGTCCAACTGGATTTTGGCTCTGGTCATGATCTCACGGTTGAGGAGTTTGAGCCCTGTGTCAGGCTCTGTGCTCACAGTCAGGAGCCTGTTTGGGATCTTCTCTTCCTCTCTGTATCTCTCTCTCTCTCTCTCTCTCTCTCAAAATAAAAAAGTTTAAAAATAAATAAAATGAAAAAAAATGTTTTAACATTTATTTATTTTTGAGAGACAGAGAGAGACTGAGCATGAGCAGGGGAGGGGCAGACAGATATAATATATCTGTATAATAATAATTCAAAGCAGGCTCGAGGCTCTGAGCGGTCAGCAGAGTCCGATGTAGAGTTCAAACTCATCAACTGTGAGATCATGAACTGAGCTGAAATCAGAGGCTTTACCGACTGAGCCACCCAGGTGCCCCAAAATGGAAAAAAGAAATTAAAAAAATTAAATCTCATTTTTGATTTTACACTTATCATATATGTACAGAAAACATCAAACCATGTGATATTATATCATACAGTTATGCTATGTACTTGTATATATAG
>NW_027530852.1:526868-532128 GCF_008692635.1 Crocuta crocuta | reverse complement strand
AAAATAACTTATCTATGTTAAAAGTTATGCACAACTGACAACTTTTAATCTTTTCAATTAAAGCAATTTAATGCTTTTTAAAAATATTTCACTAGTTGGGAAAAATAAATTAACACCTTTATTTTTAAAAGAAAACAAACATCACTTGTATGTATGAAATAACTTAAAACTAGAACCTTAAAATACACAAGTTCTAGTATCTTTCAATATATTGACCTAATATAGATTTGACAAGTAAAGAAAGGCTTTTACTATTTCAGTAAACAGCATGATCATGGGAGAAGTTTTATCTTTTAAGGAAGCAAGTTAGTAGTAATTAAACATGTACATGAGATGAATAATACAGTTCCTTTTAAGAGAGGGTCTTCATTTGTAACACTTGCTTAGATGCTAATGTGTAATTTAAATTCTTGGGGGATTTTCAACTAAGGCAGGATAAATAGTACACAGATCAATACTCTCATCCTAAAATTAAAAACTACATTCACGCAACTTCATGAAGAGAAACCACTCCAAAGCAAAAGGTTAACATTAATGCCCACATTAAACGTGGGCAAAGAAAAATGTTAATTTCAAGGTTTCAAATAGAATAGATGCAATAGCAGTTATTCAACAGGATGATAAGGAAATTACAACACTAATTATTTTTGGACATCATCCTTTTGGAAAGAAAATTTCATGTGGTTAATTTAGTTGTTTTAAAAAACTTGCTGTCCCCTTTGGTTCACATTTTTATTAGACAGCTTATTTTTTATCTTAATGTACTAGATGGGTTATAAATGATCTTCTGCATGCATCTATATTTTATCCTTCAAAATTAATTATGAAATTTAAGGAGGGAAGACTGAAACCTAAAAAAATATTGAAATCAGGAAAATTGAGAGTTTTTTTTTAAATGAGCTTTTCTATTTTCTTCTGTATTCTATAACACAAACTATGGGCTGCTTCTTGGGACAAAGGGTACATGAACATCCAGTAAGCTTTTATCTGTTTCTTGACCATTTTCACTTTGTCCATCAAGGCATTTATATCCACAACCATTTTTTCCCAAATTGATTTTATGCTCCATTGAATCATATATTAATAATCATGTAGTTAAGACCTCATGTGTATTTTCTCTCTCCTTTTAAAGGTTCATATTTGAGTCAAGTGGATCTTGAATATTCAGGCATATGCCTAAAAGTTTTATGTTTCCTCTTATTCTCAGCTAATTGAGATAACATCCTTGTATTTTTTTTAAAAATGTTCATTTATTTTTGAGAGAGAGAGATACAGGATGTGAATGGGGGAAGGGCAGAGAGACAGAGGGAGACAGAGTCCAAAGCAGGGTCCAGGCTCCAAGCTGCCAGCACAGAGCCTGACACGGGGCTCAAACTCATGAACCGTGAGATCATCACCTGAGCTGAAGTCGGATGCCTAATGGACTGAGCCACCCAGGCGCCCCACATCCTTGTATTAAGATCTGAGATTCGCTCAGAACTCTCTATACCCCATTTATAAATACAATAATAATTGGGTGGTTTTGGAATTTATTTTCGCTTGTTAAAGCTCCACCTGGGACATGAGTTAGTCTGCTTACAACCTATAAAGAATTGCAAAGAAGAGAGACATACTTTGGACGAGTTAATATCACAAGCTTCTCTGGGCAAAAGGTACATAGTGGCAACAGCGAGATTGGCTATCTCCTGCCTACTCAGACAGGATGCTTTATAAACCCTCCTGCAACTGGGAAAACTGTGATGGAAGGGAAAATAAATTGGTGGAAGAGAAAAGGTCAGGTTCAGCTTAAAAAATCATTTGAAACCTTTTTTTCTGACATTTAGTTGATCTGGGAACTAGCTTGCATGTACAATAGAGGCTGTCAGTAAGATATCCTAATACCTTGCTTATCAAATGGTCTCCATTTCTAACATACCTGATTTCCAGAATCTAGAATGTACGACTAGGGGCGAAGGCATAACAGGGGTGTGCAGTGGGTGGAGTCCCACTTTCTCATCACAAAGTTCCTCCCTGGCCATTTTTCTACATAATTTTTACTTGGGCTAAGAGATGATGCCAGGAAGCTACTGCTGGTATGTTGTCATGATAATCCTGTGTAGGATAGCTTATTCTCAGTGCCTAACAGTTATTCCCTGAAGAGCTGGGAATGGAGGATATTCCAATAAGCAAAATATTCACTGAAAATAATCCCCTGGCTTTACTGAAGTGTCATGTGAGGATACACATTTGTCCCCAAGGACAGAAGTTTCCTCCTCTCGACTTGCCACCTGATTTCTTCTTGTCATGGTTAAATATCAAACACATAAAATATACCATTTCAACCATTTTTAAGTATATGATTCAGTGGCATTAAGTTCATTCACAGTGTTATAAAATCTTAAGTAATATCCATTTCCAGAACTTTATCAATCCAAACAAACTCCATAGCCACTGAACATTAATTCCCATTCACACCAAATGCCAGCACTGGGCAGCCATCATTTCCTTTCTGTCTCTATGAATGTGCCTATTCTACATAGCTCATATAGATAGAATCATACAACTATCTTTTTATGTCTAGCTTATTTAACTTAGCATAACGTTTTTAACTTTCCTTCACATTGTAGCAAAATTCAGAATTTTATTCCTTTTTAAGGATGAATATTTCACTGCATACACACACAAATGCATGTATAATATACATACATATACACCCACAGACACGGAAGCATACAAACATGCCAAACATGGTTTTTCATTCATCTGTGGATTGACATTTGCGGTGCTCCCACCTTCTGGTTATTTTGTATAATGCTGCCATGAACAGTGGTTGACAAATATCTGTTTAAGTCCCTGCTTTCTTTTTTGTTTATTTATTTATTTTGAGAGGGACTGTGAGTGCAAGTGAGAGAGAGAGAATGAGAGCGCGCGCGCGCGAGAGCACCTGAGAGTTGGGGAGGGGCAGAGAGAGAGGAAGGGAGACAGAGAATCCCAAGCAGGCTCCACACTATCAGCATGAAGCCCCATGTGGTGCAGAACTCCTGAACCATGAGGTCATGGCCTGCGCTGAAGTCGAAGTCGGACGCTTAACCAACTGAACCATCCAGGCACCCCTTGAGTTCCTGCTTTCAATTACTTTAGGCATATACCTAACAGTTCCAGTGCTGAACAATATGGTAATTCTTTTTCAACAACTACCATCCTGGCTCCCTACTGGCTGTATCACTTTAGATTCCCATCAGCAATGCACAAGCATTCCAATTTCTCCACAACTTCAACAACAGTTGTTAATTTTCATTTTTTAATGATAGCCACCCTAATGTGGTGTAATATACACTGATGTACACACAATTTTTGACCTTTCTCATAGTTTATAGGGTTTACAGAGTTCTAATGCTAAGGTATACAGTATTTCTATTTTCTTCCTCATACTGTATCATGAAACATCTACTATTTCTTGAACACCCAACTTTACTAATGTTTGGTCATTGAATATTTTCTTATTTGGAAATAAGAAAATTCCTTCTATTCCTTCATAATACCTTGAGGATAGAGAGGTAACTCAAGATAATAGCTGAATGGTAAGATAACTTTCTACTCCATGGGGCAGGTAACAGAGAATTTAGGATCTATGAAAAAAAAATCATGGAGAGACAGCTAAATAAGAAGGTGAGAAAAAGTATCCATCAATCATTATACCTTTGTACTTAGTATTTCAAATAACTCAGCACTACTAAAAAGACAAATGTGATATTACCTTTATGCTTGGAATTATAATAGGTTATTCTTTTTTCATTAACCAAGATTAACCAAATAATCTTTATTTTACTTTTATTTGTATTCCTATTCTTTGGGTTGAATACTGGCTGAAGCCAAAATACATGTATTAGAACCAAGCTAAAGAGGAAGTTCAAAGGTGAGGAGAAACGCAATCCACATTGCCCCATGGTGGCAGGAAACCCAAGGGGGTAGTATCAGTGAAACCCTTCAGATCAGGCAGGTTTCTGTTTCTAAACAGATGATCTCAGTGGCAATTACCTCTACCTGCTGCTTCCCCATGGCCATTCCTAGAGTAGCTAAAAGGAAAAGGGAACCAAGGACAATGTGGGGCATTTATTAACACACAAAAATCAGAAAAGAGATTATAACCATGGAGTGCAATCAGTAGTGTATTCTCTCCAAACGTCTCTTTCCCCCTAACTTGGTTCTTCCTGAGAGCCACCGGATTACTGATTGTGATTAAAATAAAGGTAATGTATTTAAAAGCACTTTGGGTAGGTTAAAGCTATTTGCAAATATAAGGCATTATTAGTATATTTTACAACATAATATATAAGGTAATCTTAGAGAAAACTTAAAGCTTTTAAAGTGTTACTAAAGTATAAGTTCTTATAAAGGGCAGAAATAACCATACTTGTGAGCAATTTGCTTCAGGGTAAGTCCACTGTTTTCAAAACAAGGGGGAGGATGTATTTGAANCAGGGCATTCATCAAAATAATGAGATTTTCTATTTTAGAAATTAATTTATATGAATATACATTAGCTATGATCATATATTCTAATATATTAATTTCTAATGTTAAAATTTTATTTTACTTAACATAAGTCACTTTATGTTTACAGTTTATCTATTCTGCTGAAAGTGAAAAAAAGCCCACTAGATTGATTAGGCATCCTCTCCCAAATCTACCTTAATTTTCCAGGTTATTTAAAGTAGTCAGTTTGGAAATAGTGTGTTGCTATAAAATGCTGATTGCAAGTGGATACTAGTGATTGTTTCTCAAACCGTCTTTCCCTGTGGGATAGGAAAAGGAAGCAATTGATTTTCTGTTGGTTTTGCTGCTTGGTAACAACTGGAAAATAGTTTGGGAGCTAATGAAGTTACAGATGCTTTAAAGTTGTCATTCTGAGCATTCAATGAAGGGACTGAACAAAGGAGTGAATCTTGCATTTATAATGGTTAGTCTCTTGAAAAGTATACACATAAGCACTTGATCAGTTAAGAGCCACCAACTGACCTTTGTTTGTACTATTTGAACTATAGAAACATTAATTATAAAACTTCTGGGAAGAATCCATTTTCTATATTTCATCTTCTCATCCTATCTCAAGGAACCATGATCATTGATTCAGATCAAGTATCTAGAAAAATAAATCCATAATATTAGCAAAATAATAAAAAAGAGATAAGTGAAACAGAATTGCCAAGTAAGACCAGAAACATCTGCATGTGAAAGAGTGTTTGATAAAGATGCCATTTTAAACTAGCAAGTAAGTTTG
>NW_027530852.1:524660-526774 GCF_008692635.1 Crocuta crocuta | reverse complement strand
TTGCGGGGGGCGGGGGGGAAGTAAATGAAGATGTATCTGTAACTTACACTATTCATAGAAAGAAAACTCAAGGTGAATTAAAGACTTCATATAAAGAAAAATAAGTAAGTATAAGAAGACAATGTTTAGGATCTTGAGCTAGAAACAGATTCTTTAATAGCAAAGAAAAAAACAAAAAGGAAATGATAAAATTTTGCTACACTAAATTCATTTATTTGTATGGCAAAAGACAGCAAGAAGTTATAAATCAGGAGTAAGATTATAGGACTGTGTTTGGAAAATATTTCAAAAACACAGTATCTGTATGAGTAACATATAAAATATTACTATAAATCATAAAAAATAAAAAATTGAAGAGCAGGCAAAATTCACAAGAAGCAATTCATAAAGGGAATTTCAAAGAATAGGGAGAACAAATGATCTGTAACAGATTAAAAAGATGTGCAAGCAAAAAGGGAAATTCAAATTTTAAAAAAAGATAATACACACCACTGCGTTTAACCCATCACAGTAATATCAGGTTACAAAATCTGCATGCAACATTACTGATACGGTTGGAGAGGAGTAAGATCTCTCCTACATTGCTGTTGACAGCGTAACGGGCATTTTCCTAAAATTATTAACCATAAAAACACACATAGCTCACGACTTCAAGATTTCATTATTCCTTGTGTGTGAGGATAATAACTCAAACGTACTTGAAAAGCGATTCTAATTCACCTTTGTAGTAACATGAAAAGGAAGCTCTGTATATGTGGATCAGTAATGTGAGAATGAAAAAAACTGGGTATAACCACACCATGGAATACCATATAGCAGTTAAAAAGAATGAGNACGTGTCTCAATAAATTTGGCTATTTATCTCCTAGGGCACATCGCTTAGTTTAAGAAGGCATGTTGCATGACCCACGTATGTAAAACTCACAAAAGAAATAAATAACACACCAAACATTAGTATCACTTCGACAGATTTTATATTTTAATTTCATAAGAATACTTTATTTCTATATATTTATAAGCAGAATAATTTATAAGCAAAGTAATGGCCTATGAAATCAATAAAATTGTATTTATCATGGATGTTTCAGTGGTGCAGATGGGTAGTAAGATAAATGAAAAAAACATATAGGAAAGTATATAATGATAAATGGTAAGGAAAAGTGATAATGCAGGGAAGGATCATAACAATTGTGAGAGACAGAATGAAAAATTTAAACTGGGTTGCCAGAAAAAGCATCACTGAGAAGGTAATATGGTAGAAAACTTTCTAGAAAATGAGGGAGTGGGCCATAACGTTATGTGGAAGAAGAGCATTCCAGGCAGGAAGTGCAAAGCCTGAGGTGACAGCATGGCTGACATACTGAAGGAAGAACAAAGAAGCCAGCCTAGAAGGTCACAGAATTATATGGAGAGGAAGGGGTACGTATCAGATCCTTGAAATTCACAGAAAAATCTTTGTCTTTTTCTCTGAGAGAAATATAACCCACTGCACCATGCTGAGTTCAAGAACGATGTTGAGTTCAAGAGTGACATCACCTGACCTAATTTTTAACATAACCATCTAGACCACTCTCTTAAGAATACATTCAAAGGGAAAAGACAAACACTGAAGCAGCGGTTAGATTATTGTGAACACTGCCCAAGGGATGATGGTGATTTATCCTAAGAATGGAGAGGGTGAAGTGACTGTAATTTAAAGGCTGGGTCCACACAATTCGCTACCAGAAAAGGAGGTGGAATTGGAAAAAGTCAAGTATGCTGCCAAGATTTTTGACCCAAGAAACTCGAGGTATGGAATTGCCATTAACTGAAATGGAAAAAAACTGAAAAAGGAACATCTTTGTATAGGGGCTACAGCAACAATGTTACACATGTTAAGCTTGAAATGCCAGTCTGAGTATCACACATAAATGTCACGAGCCCAAACTAGCCAGGAGTCCTTAAGAGAAAAATGACATTTCCAGCTATGTTCTTGGATAAGGATCCAGGTTTTGGTGACAAAGGGGTGAGTGTAGATAGAACAGAGGTCCAAGAATGGAATCTAAGGGCAAATGAACATTTAGATGGCAGGATCATTACCTAGGAAAAGATAACCTAGAAAATGATGATTTGAA
>NW_027530852.1:524291-524536 GCF_008692635.1 Crocuta crocuta | reverse complement strand
ATAATGGCAGTTTTCAAAGAGACTGATAAGGAGAAAAGGTGGAGACAGCAGTATTAAAAACTAACAAATGCAAAAACAAAGAAGAAAAAAAACACACTGCAACAATCTTGCTGTAGAGGGCAGAAAGAAAAAGTAGTTGAGGCTGAAGCTAGAAGTGACGTCAATTTATATTTTTAATGTTTATTTATTTATTTTGGGAGAGAGCATGAGCAGGGAGGAGGGAGAGGCAGAGGGAGACACAGAAT
>NW_027530852.1:520037-524185 GCF_008692635.1 Crocuta crocuta | reverse complement strand
GAGAGGGAGAGGGGGAGGGGGAGGGAGAGGGAGAATCCTAAGTAGGTTCTGCACTGTTAGTGGAGAGCCTGACATGGGGCTTGATCCCATTACCTGGAGATCATGACCTGAGGTGAAATCAAGAGTTAGGCAGTTAACCGACTGAGCTACCCAGGCACCCCTACAAATGAGGTCAATTTAGGGAGAAAGATACACTGTTTTTATGCAGAGGAAATGATTCAGTAGGTGAAAAGGGTTTATAGGAGATACAATTCAGGAGAAAAAGTGTTGGACTCAGATGGAGAAGGGATGGTTCATTAGTGGAGGATTGGGCCTTATCTGGATATATGGATAGTTTACTCAGAGATATTCTAAAGCAGAGAGACACAGATAAAGGTAAGTGGGCAGATGTGAAGAAAACTTGTATTTTCTTCTGATTGCTTTATTTTTTTTTCAATGAAATGAAACACAACATCATCAGCTGAGGGTGATAATGGAAAAGGAGGTATTGAGAATGTACAGTAAAAAAGAAAGAATTATCAGCTAGTTCCCTAGGAGAAAATGGACTAGGGAAATGTAGGACGATTGTTAGAAAGCATCATGATGACATGAAGTGAGTGACAATGAATTTAAGGGAGCTAGCTACCATGGTATACGATTTGCTCCAGTTGCATTGAAGTATGAGGGTGCCGTTAAGGACTAGGCAGAAAAGGGGATTCAATCAGCTATAGTATATCTGAGAAAGTGTGACTTAGAAAACGGAAAGAGATGTGTGTTATGTGTAAGGAAGAAATAATAATGATTGAACATGGAATTTTAATTGGGCTAAAAAAAAGGAACTGAGGACAAGAGGGACATAATAACAAACACAAAAAAGTGTTAGATTCAATGAACTGAAGTTACAGTGGTGGTTGAGTTGAGAAAGTAAGGTGAAAGAGAACCGGTGGGAACTGGAGGGAACTGGATGGTGGAGGCTTGACCTGGAATTCTAAAGAGGATGTATTTACTGATAGTAACAAATTCTATGGCCTTTAGTTGACAGTTAAGGTATGATGAAAGACAAAAATCACTGGATAAAATAAAGGTAAGGGAATGAAAGTGGAGTAATGGAACAGTCATCAAAATGGATAATGGGGTGCCTGGGTGGCTCAGTCAGTTAAGCGTTCGACTATTCATTTCACCTCAGGTCATGATCTCACAGTTTGTGAGTTCAAGCCCCACATCTGGCTCTGTGCTGACAGCTGTGAGCCTGGAGCCTGCTTTGGATTCTGTCTCTCCCTCTTTTTCTCTGCTCCTCCACTGCTCATGCTCCATTTCTTAAAAATAAACAAACATTAAAAAATTAAAGAAAAAAACTTTTTAGTTTGATGTAGACATACCCATTTGTTTTTGCTTTTGTTGTCTTTACTTTTGGAGTCCCATCCCAAAAATCATCACCATGACTGATGTCAAGGAGCTTATCACCTATGTCTTCTTCTAGGAGTTTTGTCGTTTCAGGTAGAAAGAAACATTTTGAGCACAAGTTTAGAATACAGTGATTTAACTGATAATTGGTCTTGGAGTACACTGGGTAAAGATGAAATAATTTTGGTGGGGGGGGGGAGAAACCTATGTTTTACCACCAACCTCCTCAAAATTCATTCTCCACTCTTCTTTGCTCTGCTGGAATCTGACCACTATGGGTTGTTTTGAGTTTGGAAAATAGGCAATACTGTTAGGAGACTGGATGATAAGAGCAAAGAGAGAACTGGGGTGTCCTTTTTTGCCCCCTGCTCCCTCCCTGTTTCAGACTGTTGTTCTGACAATGTCTGGTCCTATTCACCACAAAAACTCTGATTATCCTCCTTCCCTGCTGGAGCTTTCACTAAGCTCCTTAAACACTCCTTTCTCGCACTGTCCTTAAGGTAAGGATTTGTTTTTGTTGTTTGTCTCTGGGGACATCAAATTCCTCTTGATCACCTTAACTCTGCTCAGACCTCTTCATGCTGCCCCTTCATCACATCTCTTCAGCTGAACACACTGGGTGTCATTCTGTTTCATGTTAGGACCCTGACTAATTCAGGCTATAAGAGAGGGTCAGAACAGAACTGTGTGTAAATTACAATTATGAGGATGACCAGGAATTCCTGTGGTGACTTCCAAGAAAGAAATAAAGCATATGAAGAAATCATTAGTGATTTTCCCAAAGCAGAAAATCTCTGATTGGTTTAGGGGAACAAAAATTGCTAGGTTCTTGCCAGGATCCTGTGGAATTCTAGTTCTCTGATGGACTCCTTATGGAGACATACAATCCTCTAGGGGATGGTTAATACAAGCGAGTAGGTTCTTTATTGACTTGCTGGTTGACATTTAGAACATGAAAGATTAAAACTGTATATAGTCTAAGGCAGCAAAAATAAAATGCATGAAAATAGAAGGCAAATATTAAGCCATGAAATGAATGGACATTATGAGGTTTGGTGTGTACATTTACATATGAATGGGGACACGTGTTCTTGAATCTGGAGAGAAGTATAAAGCTTCGTAGAAAAAAAAGTATAGCTGTTTAATATATTTTGGTGCAATAGCAGTTTTGAAATAGCTTTCCTAAACATTATGTAATGTAAAGTACTTCTAATTTTAGACCTATATTTTCAAGCAATATTTGAAATAGTAAAATCTGGAATTCAAGGGCATTCAAAGATCAATTTNCAATTTAGACCTTGTCCCACTGGTATTTGAGTCATGGATGAGGGAACACAGACATAGCAGTTACAACTCCAAACTAGAGAAGATGAGGGTAAGGTCCTGACTTGTCTGACACTCACCTGCTCATTCCTTTGTAACTCTCATCTTCCTACCATTTTCAAGACATGCATTCAGGGTAATTTATTCATTGGGACCAGTTCTGAGTTTGGGAAGAAATTCAGATGTTAGTGAAAACAACTTCTATGTGAAACTTATAAAAATTAACCGTTTCTTATTTAATAGCTACAAAGTCCGGTGTATTTCCTGCAGTTTGTGTGTTACTCAACTCTAGTTTCTAGATTCTGCCCATTTGCCCAGAATTTCCTTTTTTCTAAGTCCTCCTTTTTTTTTTTTTAACATTTATTTATTTTTGAGAGACAGAGTGAGACAGAACGCAAGCGGAGGAGGGGCAGAGAGGGAAGGAGACAGAATCTGAAGCAAGTGCCAGGCTCCGAGCAAGCGTTCAGCACAGAGCCCAGTGCAGGATTTAACCCACGTACCGTGAGATCATGATTTGAGCTGAAATCAGACACTTAACTGACTGAGCCACACAGACGCCCCCAGGATTTCCATTTTTACCTTTGCTACAAGACAATGTGCCTGCATTCCAGCTCATCGGTCCTTATTCTCCTAGCTTAATGTCTCTAGCTTCTGCCATTCTATCTTCTAGATGCTGGATTTAATGACCCTAGATGGGTTGTTCATGACTCTAGTAATATTTCTTACTTATCCTTTGATCTTTGTAATGTATACTACTTCTGAAAACATTGTATCTGTCTCCTCTTTTCTCTTTCTACAAATTTAACTCAACTCAGTCCCTCTCGCTCTCCTGGTGACTGGTGAACCCTATGGTCTTACTAGTCAAGTCTCCAAATAACATGGAGCAATAACATTTTCCATGATTTTCAAAGATGCATTGCTATCTCCCAATTTGGCACACACAGAATTTAGTTTTACTAAACGAAGATATTTAATCTAACAAATTTAAATTGTTTATTAATATAATGGCCATCATAAAGAACAAAGAAGAGTTTGATGTGGATAATTTCTGGAGTGAAATCAGCAACAGGAATAGTGTTCCTGATAACGACATTGATTGTGTAACTGAAAAAATCTCATTCCATCCTCTCTATATGCTTCTAGGAATATGATTGATGTGCTTAAAAGCAGAAGTTTATGCCAGAGGCTCATTTCCAAAGATAGTTCATATTGTGTTTCAAGTTAAGCCTAGTACAGTCTCATACAATATTGATTGGAAAGCATACTGAAGGGGGTACACACCAAGTACATGGGGAAAGTATAATACTATGTAAAAAAAAAACATAGGTAAAGCTGATACAAGAAAAAATCAGAAGTTTTAGATGAGGAAATCACTTTCCCTAAATTGAATGTGGAAAAAAAAAAACTCCTAAATTTTATTTCCATCATATATAAACAGCTGC
>NW_027530852.1:517693-519993 GCF_008692635.1 Crocuta crocuta | reverse complement strand
ATTTCTACCCTGTGACTTTGATTTCTTCTCCCTGGCACCTTTTCCTGACTACTTTCTGACTTCCCCCACCTCCTTGAGGATTTTTGAAGAACTAATCAAAAATAGTAATTCTGGAAAACAAAGTCAATTCCTGTCTACACAGAATAGGTATACATATAATGCCCACATACCTATCTATCTATAAATTAGCTTCAGCAGCCTCTCTGCTCACTGTCAGAAGGGCAGCATTAATCAGTAAGCATGTGTATTGTTACTGACTAGCCTGGATCTGTCTAGCATAGACTCTAAAGATATTCCCATTCAGCACATTCACAGTACTTAAATAGCTACTCCTATTCAGAACAGCACTCTGACTTCTATAGTCTTCATTACTCTATTTGTTTAATTATTTCCCTGAACATTCATGGGTTCTAATGACGATGGGATCCATAAACGTGATGGCAATTCCACTCTATTTCATTATCTATCCACTCTTCTTTAAGACGCTACCACAGCTTCCACCCCTGGTGGGGTGGCTCTCTCACACCAAGCTCAAAGACAGAAAGAACAGGCTGCTTAGTGGTAAAAGTGTCAAATACTCCTATCTTCTTTCAGACCTTGCACCAGATACATTGCAGATGAGTTAAATAATTAAATGTTCTAAAAAATATCACTCAGCCAGGATTTACTTGCAGACAATAGAAGCCACTCAAGATAAAGTGATACTGAAATTTTTGTATGAAATGTAATGGCTCATAGTATTCCTGGGGAAGTTTTAGAAACAAGATAATCTGACTGTGATAGATTGGATTACTGTTGCCAAGTCTTTGCTCCTTCCATGTTAGAGGTTTGCACATCCGCACTCTGTCATCTGACAATGAAGTGTCTTCTAGTAGACCAGAATATATGTCCCCACCGCATATCCACTTTAACCAAATGAATGTACCACTATGGCAGTTCTGACTAGATTCTGTAAAAAACAAAACAAAACAAAACAAAACAGCTTACATTTGCACTCACTTTCTAGTTCTCCTGCCATGCATGACGAGAAAAAGATGGCTTAGCAAGTTGCTGCTACTTCAGCGTGGATCCTAGACTGATACATTTTTGGAGTATAATTGAACCTGGTCTGCAGCCTGAAGTACAGCTGTCACACAGCCAATTCACAAACCCGTGAGGAAGAGAGAGATGTTGTAGACAGCTGAAATTTTGAGCAAAAGTTGACCAATAAATTGTGGTTTTGAGAATGGATCTGAAAGTCACACCAGAGAACTCAGTCACCAAATGACAAGTCCTAGAACCCAGCCCCTAGCATTTGCATGATACCCTGAAGAGAATTTATGTACATTTCCACAGTCATCTGCAAGGGATATATTTTCTTTATTTAGGGTGGTCATTTGCCAAGTTAATTTCATAATCATGGAAAAGAAGGGAAAGATCCTAAACAATCAAATATAATAAAGTAAGAATTTCTTTTAAAAATCAGTTAAGATAGGGAATGCCTGAGTGGCTTACTCGGTTAAGCATCTGACTCTTGATTTTGGCTCAGCCCATGATCCCACAGTTTGTCAGTCTGAGCCCTGTGTCAAACTGTGCACGGACACCAAGGAGAATGCTTGGGATTCTCTCTCTCCCCCTCTCTCTGCCCCTTGCTTCCTATTTCTCTTTCTCTCCCTCCCTACCCCCCAAAATAAATAAACAAATAAACTTTAAAGTATCAGTGAAGACAGAAGTATTATTTTTAGGGGCGTGTGCGTAGCTCAGTTAGTTGAGCATCCAACCTCAGTTCAAGTCATGGTCTCCTGTTTCATCAGTTCAAGCCTGCATTGAGTTTGCTGCTTTCAGCCCTGTGCCTCCTTTGGCTCCTCTGTCCCCATACCCCCCAACTGCCCTCCCCGTCACCTCTGCTCCCACCCCACTCATGCTCTCTCTCTCAAAAATAACTACAAAAAAAAAAAAACCATTTAAAAAAGAGGTATTATTTTTAAAGGATGTGAAGCATATGAAGGAGAAATTGAAAAGAACTACCATTAACCAATTATAATAGTGATAAAAAAAATCTAACAATATCAGTAGCAAGATATCTGTTGTCTGCAAATACTAGGGAAATATTTATCTGTATCTAAATCTCTATCTAAACCTATCACCCCAGAACTGAGGGTAATGAATTTATGAATGATAACTTACATAATTATAGATCACCTTAAAATTAAAATGAACTCTGCAAGGATATCACCAGTGGGATGGTATTTACAGGAGGGAAAACAACTTTCTTTGATTCAGTTTGTCAATATATATCACAAGTTTTAAAGCTTTTTGGA
>NW_027530852.1:517213-517649 GCF_008692635.1 Crocuta crocuta | reverse complement strand
CTAGAGTTATGACTTACTATAAAATAGTTTTTCATACAAGGAAAATTGTATTTGTTGTATGAAACACCACTAAATATCCAACAAAAGAGGACTGACAAATTCTTCATCCATTCAACTGATATTATTATAAGTTTGCAAAACAAAGTCATATTAAAAATGCATGTTTTTTAAACTACCTAATACCAGTATTTATATCAGTACTCCAGTACATATTATCAATATGATCAGGGTTAAGTTGCTTTTTCTATTTATTCATTTATTTATTTAAAAATTTTTAAGTTAAAAAAATATTTTACAGAGAGAGAGAATGAGCAGGGAAGGGGGGGCAGAAATTAGAGAGAGAAGAGAGAGAAAGAATCTTAAGCAGGCTCCACACTCAGCACAGAGCCGAATGTGGGGCTCAATCACACAACCGTGGAATCACGACCTGAGTGAA
>NW_027530852.1:516802-517048 GCF_008692635.1 Crocuta crocuta | reverse complement strand
TTATTGAAATGCACCTGTAAATTATTTGGATTAGAACCTGACACTCAATACATTGTGGCTATTATTATCCTGACATTATTGACATCACAATTTTAAAAAACTATTTTATTATATGTGAAGTGTGCAAAGCCATGTTATGAATAAGTACATGGAAATGATTCTAATTTTGCAGGAAATACACAGAAAAAAATGCATAGGAGAAAATGGACAAGATGAAAATGAGATATCTACTTTTTATACTTTATT
>NW_027530852.1:516123-516343 GCF_008692635.1 Crocuta crocuta | reverse complement strand
GCATTGAATTAGGCAATAATTTTGCTATTTAATTTGTAGAAATATGGTTTGTCATGGAACACATTAAAATAATGTTTAAGAAACTTTAAGACAATAGACTAAATACCTTATTCATGCACAGGAAATTTTAAAAGGAATGGCTTTTATGTACATTTAGAAAGATCCTTTATTTACAACTCCACATATATATCCTAGTAATACACTGAAACAAGAATGGATA
>NW_027530852.1:507701-516104 GCF_008692635.1 Crocuta crocuta | reverse complement strand
AATGCCAAACTGATTTGGAGAGAGTAAGCTCTTCCTTGGTGATTCATCTACTAAAATGCAGCAAGGTGAAAACTGTTACATTCATGCTGAGGCTGCCCTTGATATGTGAGGCCAGCTCTGCTCGATAGTCACAGCAAGCAATCATCTCAGTAAGTCAGGGGCTACACCCTCCACCACCACCATACATACAAACACACTCTCACATGCACATACCTACTCCAATTCTTATTCTTTGACTCATGGTTCCAAGCCAGGCTCATATCCACCTCACAAATATCAAGGCCGAAGACACTTAACACACCCTCAGTGATTCTACTATTTTCTGAAACTTCCAGGAAGTTGTGGTAAAGATCAGAAAAATTCACCACTTTATTCTTTCAGAAAACTCCAAATTTATGGACTAGGAGATAGATTTAGTGGGTTATTACATAATTCTGTCATGTTTCCTCTTCTAGAAACACCATGCATTTGCTCTCCAATATTTAGTATTCACTTTTATTTTATCTAATATGATTTTTGCTACTTCTTTTCACTCCCTCCCNATTGTAGAATTAGCTCCTTTTTTTTTTTTTTAAATTTTCTGGCTTTAAGGTCATATTCTGTGAGCAAGTCAAACACATAAAATCACTAGGCTAGCATTGTGAATGTAGTTAAATACTTCTTCCAGAAGGCTGATTTTAATTATGATTCTATTTAAAGGATATCAGTAACATGGCAAAATTTACATCCACTACTCTTCTCTAAAATAATAGGGACTTCATGACTTTTTGTTTAAATGTTTTATTATTTCCTTTGAAAGATGTGTTAAAAATATTCAAATGCTACTGATAACCCCTACCAAAAATAATTACATTACTTTGTCAAAAATTACTATTAATATGTAATCCACAGCAGATGAGTTACTATGATTATAACTAATTCTCATTTTTAAAAATTCATACTTTGGGGCACCTGGGTGGCTCAGTCAGTTAAGCGTCTGACTTCGGCTCAGGTCATGATCTCATGGTTTGTGGGTTTGAGCCTCACGTCGGGCTCTGTGCTGACAGCTAGCTCAGAGCCTGGAGCCTGTTTCCGATTCTGTATCTCACTCTCTCTCTGACCCTCCCCTGCTCACGCTGTCTCTCTCTCTCAGAAATAAATTAAAAAAGATTAAAAAAATTATTTAAAAAAATCATAATTTCCATTTACCAGCCACACATGAACAAGTCGTGACATAGCATTCTCCAAGAGAGGCTTATCAAACATTGAATCAAAATCTTCCCTCCTACTCCTAGATTAAATGATTTTGATACTATCAGAGACCTTAGATAATCAATTTCAACTAAAGCTAAAATGTCACAGTTTTCTGTGAATGATCATTTGCAAGTCATGTAACTTAAAGCAATACTCATATTGAAAGCAATACCCTCTTGAAATGTGCCCCTTATTTTACCAAAAGTGATTTGTGACCATGTATTAATAGCAATTTGGTAAGAGTTAATTGATACAGAAAAAAGAAAACCTTCTAAACATCACCCCAATGCACTTAGTCTCCCCCAAACCCTGTGAGTCAATAATACTATTATCTCCATTTTACAGACAAGGAAACGAAGACTCTAAATTGTCCCAGACCACCCAGATGACGACACAGGACCTGTATCAAATGCTTTCTCCTATATGAAACCTACATACAAGCTTCCATGTGCTTTATATGTAATAGGTAAGAGTGATGTCAAAAGGAAACAGAAACAGCTAAATACTCAGTGACCAACTTTCTTCATTTGCCCAAGATGGAGTAGTCTCCTGAGATATGCCACTTTCAGTATGAAAACCAGGCAGGTCCCAAGCAGAGTGGGATAAAGTGGTCACCCTGAAATAATCTAATAAATATGAAGTGAAAATAATGCTTGACTCAAATTAAGTACAGCATTTTATCCATTAATAAGCAATCTGGGAAACAAATCTCAAACCTATAAAACAACACTTTTAGCTCACAGTTTTGTGGATCAGTAACTTAGGCTGGGCTCAGCCGGACAGTTTCGTTGGTCTCATCAGGCAGGGTTCATGCATGCGACTGAAGTTACCTGGCCTTGCTCACATGTCTGGTGTTAAGTGCTGGCTATTAATGTTGGCTACTTCCTGGAATGAGAGGAGTGACTGTCAAAAGGAACAGACCACTGATGGACACTACCACATGGAAGAACCTTAAAAACATGCTAAGTGAAAGAAGCAAGCTTCAAAAGACTATATATGTCATGTAAATCCATTATAAGGATTTTCCAGAAAAGGCAAACGTATACAGATAGAAAGCAGATTAGTGGCTGTCTGGGACTGGAGATTAGAATGGATATTGATCGCAAATGGACATAAGGGATCTATCCAGCGTGATGAACCGGTCCAAAACCAAACTATGGTGATGGTTATATAAATAAATTACCAAAAATCATTGAAATGTACATTTATAATGGGTCAGTTTTATATTACATAAATCACACTTCAGTGAAACTGTTAACAAAAAGGATATGTTAAACAGAGAGAAGTCAAAAGTAGCCAAGGGGACAAGTGAGGAGATGAAAAGAAAAGGAATAGGGAAGGTTCCTGGGATGATAGCTGGATTCTGAGGCCAAGTGATAAAATAAGGCCAAGAAATTTTAAGAATGAAGAATGTTTACATGATGTTCAATTTCCAAATTTTCTAATGTGGTATGAAAATACAGATAATGTAGCATCAATTCTGCTATTCCTTACATTAATACAACCTTTGTTTTTTTTAACCAGCCACATCTTTCCTTTTCCTCATGGGTAATGAATGTTTCATTCATTCTCTGAAACTGACCATATGAAGTAATGCCACCAGGATATACTGTGGGGGAAACAAAAGATGCACAAATTCATTCATATCTCTTCTACTTGGAGGGAAGAATTTTGTAGTCGGACTCTGTAAAATTCACATGATTGTTCCAACTTCCCAACTGGAGTTTGGAAGAACTTCCATCCTATGACTTCCTGCTATCTATGGGAAATTAGATCTTGGCTGTTTTGTCATGTTCCTGAAATACATAGGAACTAATAAAAACGTGACCAACATTCTGACTAGAGGGGTCATGAGACATTATGGCAAGACAATCCATGGACTTGCTTTAGGATCCATCACCGCTAGTCTGGTTTCTGTATTTGCTCAGATTCAGGTTATTACTGAATATACCTACAGACTGCACTGGAAGTACACTGTGCCTTGACTAACATAACATTAGTCGAACAATTCATCTCAAAAGAGATGAATTTCTTGTCTTACAATATGGCACATGTACAACGGTGTACTTCCACATAAAGTTCACGGAGACCTATGTTTAAATCTCAGCTCTCTTATTGGTTTGCTGTTTATCTTTGGAGTTGTACCTTAACCTTGTTGAAGCTCATTTTACCTATATGCAAAAATGGGTACAATTACACTTAATTCATAATAAGGTCCTATGAAGTTCAAATTAAAAGGTATAGAACAGCCTATTGCATATAGAGGATAAATGGATTTACAGAGGTAACTTTATTATCTGTTATTGCTCCATATTTTCCCTACTGGCAGAATCAACATGTGTGATTTGAAATTTAGCTCACCTCCTTAGAGATATTATGTTCAGCAACCCTTTATTCCAGTGAAAAATGAGAATTTATCTCTTCAACCATCTACCTATCCCTACCTATTGATTCTCTAAATATAATTTTAAAAGTAATGTTTAATATATTTAAAGTATTAATATTTCCAATGAATGTTGCAATGGACATAGAACTTGCTCATATGAGATGTTACTATCAAGTAATGAGGTAGATTTCAAATAATAACACAGACTTCCGCAAAAAGGGAATTAATCTTACCATTTCAGAGACATGGTTTTTGTAACGTGGGGAGATAATTCTGCTACTGTAAGTCCTACTGGGGAACTATAAAGTAATTCTAATGTATCTTTTATAGTCTGAAAATATAAAATTCTATATTCATATATGCCTCAATTTTGAATTATCTCATTTTTAGAAGGGATTTGTGTGATGAAATTATATCAAGCTATATTTCATAAACCAAGACATTATAGATTTGGAGTTTGTTTAAACAACTATCTATTCCACACCAAGGAATCTTTGGGGAGTGAGTCTGTTTAAAATTTATGCATGTTTTGGAAGTAAGCTGACAAATTTATTTTTTGCCTTAAGACCCACTCGTAGGCTCTATTTTGCAAGTAGTCTACCATTCATTTATTTTCTCCTCAGGTCTCTCTATCCCTAAATCCTCTTTTCTTAGATTTCCAGAAAATTTGGTGGTTACCTAATAGCCTATTCTCTTGTATTAATTAGGCTGGACATTCCAGAAGGAGGAGGAGAGGCAAGTGCTCATTTAAAAAAGATGTGCTAGGGGTGCCTGGGTGGTTCAGTTGGTTAAGCACCAGACTCTTGATCTTGGTTCAGGTCATGATCTCCTGTTTCGTGAGACTGAGCCCCACATCCAGCTCTGTGCTGATGGTGTGAAGCCTTCTTGGAATTCTCTCTCTCCCCATCTCCCTGTCCCTCCTCCACTTGTGCACATGCTCGCGCTCGCTCTCTCTCTCTCTCTCTCAAAATAAATAAAGATTTCAAAAATGATTTGCTTAAAAGCATTTCTGGGCAAGTGTTAGAGGCGTGGAGACAAAGGCCTGGAATAAGGAGGCGACTATCCAAGGGTGTAGTAGCAAGCAAAGCCACACAGAAGATGACTTTGCCTATGTCTCACAGAGGGACTTTCAGACAGTGTTGATCATGTTGGAGACTTCTCTCCATCAGGGCACAATGGAGCTGGAGCATTTCTACCCCTCCCATCAGTCTCTTATTCATTAAGTATCTCCTGGCGGGGAAGGAGGAAGGAGACAGGAAATTCTGCCTTTTCATACACCTGAGCAGGGCTGGTGTGGCAGCTTGAGGGCAGTCCTCCAAATAAAGAATACATGTGCTGGTTACTAAGAGTGGAAGCACCTACGCACTTAGTAAAGGAAACATAAATGAGAAAACCCAGGGCATATATGCAAAACACTGGCAACATGTGCTACACATCGATTCTTTCCTTTAAAAAAAATCCTGATTTTTGTGGAGTGTGCCACTGTACATAGCCACAGCGAATCCAGTGCCAGACCACAAATGGTCCACGTGTTTATGGCAATTCTGTTTCCTTGGCCTTTGACTGATAGAAGTCTGAGCATGTGTCCCTTATCTGGTGAATGGAAAATATACTTTGCTTCTCTGGGAGTGCTGTGTCTCCCTGAAAAAAAAGTATGATCTTTCCTCTCTGGTTTTCTGCTTTAGATGTTGCCATTTGAGACTATGATGCCTGGAACTACTGTAGCCATCCCATTTCTTTAAGTGAAGGACCGAAGCAGTTTGGTGACCAGAACACACAGCAGAAACACAGACTCAACACAGAGACTGCCAGTCTCTGGACTTCTGGTCAAAGAAACAAGAGATGCCATTTTGACTTAAGTCGGAGGTGTTCAACCTAGATTATATAGACCTCTAGCTCAGGCAAAGACTTCAGTACAATATAAAGCATGGCTTGTACAAAATTAGTGATTTTCAAGTTTTTAACATCCATAGTCTTACCTAAAATGATTGTGTGTCCATAGGGGAGCCTGCAGGGCTCAGGCGGTTAAGCATCTGACTCTTGATCTTAGCTCAGGTTATGATCTCATGGTTTAGGAGTTCAAGACCTATGTCGAGCTCTGTGCTAACAGTGTGGAGCCTGCTTAGGATTCTCTGCCTCTCTCTCTCTCTTCCTTTCCCTTAATGCACACACTCTCTNTCCTGTGCCCTTGTGAGAGAGAGGAAACCTGCATGCTCTCCTTTAACACTGTCCAAGATGATAAAACTCTCCAGGATACTAAACAAAGGGGCAATTTGCTATAATCTAATTACACAGGTTTGGGGAGAGAATGATTCTAATTACTGGATAACAAATCATTTTGTGAGGCAAGTAGTTTCCACTTCCTTGGTTTCCAAGGTATTAAAGGGAAATCTAATCAAGTTGTCAGCTCATAGATGATTAAAATACTATATGATGGTAGATCTTTAGGTTATTTTTGCATATAACTTGGGAGTTTAGAAAAGTGAATCACTAAAACCAAACGCTTACAACTCTACTTCTTGTGAACAGGTTTATCAATGCTCTCTATTTACAAGTTTAAAAATGAGGATAAGGTATATTCAACCATGACTCATTCTAGCAATAAGTAATGTTCATTCAGGAATACATCGATTATAAAAAAGAAAACAAAACCCCAATTCATCTCATTAAGAGACAAAGTTTTCAAGAAATTATTTTTCATGTTGAAAAATTATTTCTCAAAATTCTATCATGTTTATATTCTTTTGATCATCTGTGTATTAATATCATGATAATTCCTTTGCAAAATGAGAGTTTTCTATTATAGCAAACTACAAAACCTAACACTTCAAAATATAAATATATTAACCACTGGAATATGAAAGAGTAATAAATGAATTATAAGAAGAAAATATATCACTTTATGATAAATTCTGTGGGAGAAATGGAATGGAAACGCTTATTCAAATAAAAAAAATGAATGAGTAACATTTCCAACTATTAAGAACTATTTATCTTTAAGCAGATGATAATGGCTATCAAGATAACACACTATATTTCATTGGAAATAACTAAAATATATAATTTCATTTTCGAAAGTCACTATTTACAATTCACGATATAATGTTTGCTCTGAAATTATTGCAGTGTTGCATCTTGAACATAACTTAAAAAGAAATGTGAAAAGGAGTACATAATTTACAAAATACTTTTCCAGGGTGTGAGAGCAAAGTATTTTGAAACCAGTAGGTTTAAGTTTAAAAACAAAACCTGGCTGTTCATACTTAACAGGTGTACTCTTGAAAAGCCAAATTCATATACATTAGAATAGTGGTTTCCAGGAGTTGGTGGAAGGAGGAAATGGGATGTTCTTTCCAGGGTAGAAACTCTCAGCTATAAGATAAATAACATCTAGCCATCTAATGCCTAACATGGTGATTGGAATTCATTAGCAATACCGTATTATACAACTGACCCTTGAAAAACGTGGGACTGAAATGACAGGTCCATGTGGATTTTTACCAGTATGGTATTAATAATGTATATCCTCTTCCTTATGGCTTTCTCAATAAGATTTTCTTTTTTCTACCCAACTTACTGTGAGAATTTAACATTCAATCTCTGACCCGGTGCCAAGCATGGTACTTGCCCCTTGTACCAAGAGGGGGTGCTCCCTCCCTTATTTAAAGACAAAATATACTCAACAATTAAAGTGAAATGTATAGTCTAGAAAGGTTCTAGAACACCCAAGTCCCCTCAGTCTGGGGCCCTTTTGTATCTGGGACGTAGGAATGGGATACTGGCACTTGATAATCCTTCAGTTCAGAGAAGACTAAAGAAACTAGCCACAGGGGACACCTGATCTGGAGAACAATCTCCAGATTAGACATGACTGAGAATAATTTTACTGCCATCTTTGCTCTTGGCCAAAAACAAGCTACAATCCCTGGCTTATGGAGATGGCATCCCAGTGGGAAAGACATACAAAATACCAATAGATGAATACATGATAGCCAAGTCCAGATCAGGACAGGCCCTCAAGATCAGGTAAAGCATGGTGAGGAAACTGAGGGAGACTCTACTGGAGAACAGGAACTCAAGAAAAGCCTCTCTCTGAAAGATACATATGAAGAGTAAACCGACTAAAATCAAAGAGTGAATCATGGACGAGGTGGAATTAGATCATACAGAAACTTTTTTAAATGGGTATATTAAAAGATTGAAATTATTACTGTTTTATCAAATGTGAAGATCTGACTTTTATGTACTAGCAATGTTGGTTTACCTATATATTCCATGCTATTTCAGCCACACTCTTTAAGTATTCATAATTAGAAACACAATCGTACCTTCTTTTCTCTTTCTTGCCTTTAGTCTTCTATATCCCTTATTTTTATAAATATGTTTTCATTTCTTTATTAGTTTTGAAGTTGGTTATTATCTGTTCTTTCATAAGATACTTGCACTTTTTGTAGAAACTTTTAAATATATTAAATATATATTTATATGGATTTATATGAATATATAATTTGTATATATTTGTATGTATATATGTATGTATACATTTGAGATAAATTCCTCTTCATTCCCCTGTCCATTATCTCCGATACCATGCTGACAGCTTTTTAGTCACGGTTTGTAAAAGCAAATGAAATTTGAAATTATGAAATATCAAGGACCTTGAAACAACAATAACTTTGTCTTTGCAAGTATGCTATAGTCTTGTGTGAAGTGGCTGATATGTAATTTTAATATTAAACTTTGTATTGTTTCTACTCTTTCTCCATCCAATCTCATCTCACCTT
>NW_027530852.1:502863-507456 GCF_008692635.1 Crocuta crocuta | reverse complement strand
GGAGAAGAACTGGAACAGAGAGCAAAAGAAATATCCAATTATGTTTGCAATACTCCCCTCCCATTCTCCTGTGTCTTATTTCTCTTCCACCCCACTCACACTATTGCTGGCTTTGTTATTTGTTTGAAGAGCTGGCATATCTCAAGCTTTCCTTCTTTAAGTTTTGGATTTTGAGCTATCTTCCAGATCTTTCCTGAAGATACAAGACCAACTGTCAGGAGGCACAAGGAATGAATGGTTTTGTGCATAGCCTGTAAGATACAAGGCCCTTCCGACTCAATGTCTCATGCCTTGGTCTTTATGCCTGGGCCTCAGTTAAGAGCATTTTGGGCAAAAGGGACATGAAAGGAAGCAAAACGGTGTGATAATGCTGTTAGTCTGAAGCACAATATAGTATCAAGATTCCTCATTATATGTGGAAAAACTGAAATAAATTTTAAGACTGGTTTCACATATAGACTTAAGTCCTTCTGTTTGCTTATATATGAAACCCACATTCAGTTACCTTTTTTATTTTTTAAGGTTTATTTATTTTTGAGACAGAGAGACAGAACATGAGCTGGGGAGGGGCAGAGGGAGGAGACGACACAGAATTTGAAAGAGTCTATAGGCTCTGAGCTGTCAGCTTGAACCCATGGACCACTAGATCATGACCTGAGCCGAAGTCAGAGGCTTAACCGACTGAGCCACACAGGCGCCCTGCACGCATTTAATTACTTGAGAAAATATACAAACATCTTTTTCTAGTTGATACCAAGTAATTATTTTATCATATTTGGTGAGGGTTTTTTTTGGTAGTTTTTGGGGGAAGGGGTGTGTGTGATATGCTTTTTAGTAAATGTTCTTAATTTTTAACAAATAGTCAAAATTGGAAAATGTAATCACTTCAAAACGTCACTGTTAAGTTGCTATAACCGTAATTCAGGACTTCAAATTACTTTCAGCACCTATTACAATGGCGAGAATTCAAAGCACCGACAACAGATGCTGTTGAGGACGTGGAGCAACGGGAATGCAAAATGGAATGGCTACCTTGGATGACAGGTTGCCAATTTCTTACAAAGCTAAACAGTCTTAACATATGATCCTGCCATCAATGCCCTTGGTTATTTATGCAAAAAAATGGAAAATTCATGGCCACAGAAAATTCTGAACATCAGCGTTTATAGCAACATTATTCATAAATGTCAAATAAGAGAAGTATCCTTCAGTAGATGAATAGATAAAATGTGGTACATTCTTATCATGAAATTTTATTTAGTGATAACAAGCAATGAACTATAGAAAGAAAGAAAGAAAGAAAGAAAGAAAGAAAGAAAGAAAGAAAGAAAGAAAGAAAGAAAGAAAAGAAAAAAAGAAAAGAAAAAAACAGGAGTACATGGGTTGATCAGTTAGTTAAGTGACCGACTCTTGATTTTAGCTGAGATCATGATCTCACAGTTTTTGAGTTCAAGCCCCACTTCTAGCTCAGCACTGACAGGGTGGAGGCTGCTTCTGATTCTCCACCCCCTTTCTGCTTCTCCCCCACTCTTTCTCTTAAAATAAATAAATAAACTTTATAAAAGAAACAAAAAAATTTGGGGTGCCTATCTGGTTTAGTTAGTAAAGCACTTGAAACTTAATCTCAGGGTCATGAGTTCAAGACCCATGTTGAGTAAAGAGCTTACTTAAAAAAAACAAAAAGCAAGCAATGAGAGAACAAGCCATGCAAAGACATGAAGGAACCTCTCAAACACATACTGCTAAGGGAAGAAGGCAGTCTGAAAAGGATGTATGCTATAATTTCCCCACTATGATATTCTGGAAATGGCAAAAATATAAGGATGGTAGTGCAAGAAAGGTAAGAGGGACTCGCCTTCAGGCATCGTTGTGAATATTAATTTTCCTACATTTACTCCATTCTTTATAATAAGTGCATATTAACTATATACTATGATTGCACCAAACTGAACCCAGAAACTTCCTCAGTCATGCACATTTATTGTTTCAAATTTTAAATGAATATAAATTATATTGTAATGGATATTGTTGTGTTTTTATATAAATATCCCCTTAAAGACAGATTATCAGATGTAGGATTGCACGGTCAGCCCATCAGTATGGCAGAATCTTGGGAAATCTTGTCAATTGAATTCCCAAAATGTTTCAGCAATTTGCACTTCAATCAACGTGATATGGGAGAGCTAGAGTCTCTATTTCTTTACATCATTTGATCACACTTTTTTTTTTTTTAAAGATTTTATTTATTTCTTAAGTAATCTCCACACTCAACGCAGGATTCAAATTTACAATCTGGAAGACAAGAGTTGCATGCTCTAATGACTGAGACAGTCAGGTACCCCAGCTACACTTTTCAATCTATGGTGATCTAAACATCAAAATAATCTCATTTTGGGGGCACCTGGGTGGCTCAGTCGGTTAAGCGTAAGACTTTGGCTCAGGTCATGATCTTGCAAGCTCAATAGTTCTAGATCCATGTCAGGCTCTCTGCTGTCAGCATGGAGCCCACTTCAGATCCTCTGTCCCCCTCTCTCTCTCTCTCTGCCCCTCTCCCTCTCCTCCCTCCCTCTCTCTTTCTCTCTCTCTAAAATAAACATCAATCACCATCCCTTGTCCTTAAAATGATAAGATTTTCTTTAGCTTGTATTTCATTGATTTCTAGTAAGTTGAGTACTAGTGCAAAGTTTATTAACTATTTGCATTTGTCATTTCACAATTTGCTCTGTGCTGGCTTTTTTCCACATATGTACACCTTTCTTTATCGATTGAAAGAAATTTTGAAGCTTTTATGGATAGTGACCATAAGTCTTTTAAATACGTGACAAGTATTTTCTTCCAATTATCTTCTTGCCCTTTAATTTTATTAATCTTATCTTTTTATGTGCATTGTTATTTAGATTATTTTCAGGAAGGCAAATCTATTTAACTTCATGAAATCTTTGTTTCTTCCTTTCTTCTATTTATGGGTTCTGACTTCCCAAAGGAGGCCAGTTATTTATACAATGTTATAAAAATACATCTCTTCCATACTTCCAGAATACTTATTCTTTTTAAATAAGTTCAATGAACTTTCTTCAATCAGCATTTAATCTATTTTTACTATAACATTTCCAAATTTGTTTGAAATGCATCTTTAACATAAATTGAATTCTTATCTATACTTAAGTCTTTTTTTTTTTTCTGGATTCTCTCTTCTGCTCTTTCAAGTTTTGCTTCTTCTTCTAATTCTATATTGTTTCAACTACTATAGTTTTATTTTATATGTTGGTTTAAAATAAGGCTAGTTCCCTATCCTTGTTCTTTTANCTCTGACCCTCCCCTGCTCACGCTGTCTCTCTCTCCTAAAAATAAATAAAACATTAAAAAAAAATTTTTTTAAATCATCTGGGTGCTTCATACTGAGACTACATATCCAATATGAATTTAGAAAGAATGGATATATTTATAAAATTGCTAACTTTAGTCAGAGCAATTTAAATTTCAAAAATATGAACAAGATGAAAAAATACAGGGGTACCCATCTGGCTCAGTCGGTAAATCATGTGACTCTTCATCTCTGACTAGTGAGTTCAAGCCCCATGTTGGTCAGAGAGGTTACTTTATAAAAAGATGGAAGAATACAGAACTAATATATTAATCTTTCACATCATCCCCACTTAGGTACTGTCCTAATTTCTACCTCCTGTCATGGCCATTACAGCATGAGGCAATATGGATAATTTAGACTAAGCTTGTATTAAGACTGAACTTATTTCAGTGTAACTAAGAAAAAGCAAAAAATAAAAACAAGAAACCTACAGGAACATACCTGAAAATAAGAGAATGGAAGCTGTTGACTATAGCCAAAGTAACTTCATGCCAGACTAAAAATTTCGCAGGATCTTTGCAACTGCTTACTCTGAGTGTCTAAAGCCCTCTTGGCTCTTGAATGCAGCCACAATGTGTCAGTGGTTTTATGCCCTCCTCTTTTGATTGTCTTCCACTCCCATCTCCCAAAGCTTGCTTGCTCCTACCGACCCCTCCACCCGTTGAATACAAGGTAAATACTTCCTTGTATATTTGAAGTTAAATTTTTGAGAGAATTGTAGAACCACATTCAGTTGTGAGAAATAATAGAAAGAGCCTCCTTTACCCAGTTTCCCCAATGGTAATATCTTCTGTAACTATAGCTCAATATCACAACCAGGAAATTGACAGTGATACAATGTCCTGATCTTGTTGACATTTCCCTAGCTTTACTGGTTCGTGTGTGTGTGTGTGCGCGCGCGCGCCTGTCTCTCTCCCCCCTTGGTCTTATTGGAATTCATATTTAATTAACTACTGTATATCAAGCATATAAGTATTTTATCTTAATTACAGAATTATAATTTGTTTAACAGTTTTGCTGTAGGAGTGATATACTGTGTGGCCCAGAATGATTCTTCACAGAGTTTAAATGTATTTAATATATATTAATAATATTAATGTATTATGGAAATTAAACCTGAAGACCATGAATTTGTGACATGTGAAGTCAAATGGTTCAAGAAAGATATTTCTATTTGTGAGAAAGAAGTTGGTTTCTCATCTGCTGATTTTAATTTATTGGTATAC
>NW_027530852.1:494608-502691 GCF_008692635.1 Crocuta crocuta | reverse complement strand
TTTTTGGCTTTCCAAATGAGTTTTTGCTTTCACATTATTCCAGTGAGACATTTATAATTAATGCTACAGAAAAATTACACTGGGGCAATATTTAGTCAATCTTTGTCAATATGAAACAAAAGCATAAATCTAACACTAGATGGAAAAAAGAGAATACAAGATTGCTTTAGAACAAACAGGCTAAATGCTGATTAATTTAGTTGCAAGTACATTTTTCTTTGATGAAATTCTATTTGGGTGGCATGACTATCTTTGTTTGAATTCATTGTTTCATCTTGTCATAACTATTATTCATTTATACACAGTCATTTGCGCTTAAAAATAAAGCCATTGCTTAAAAGGACAAGCTCTAATGTTTACTCCTTATTTTAAATCATTCTGTGGGTCTTACTTTTCCTCATTATGTTTGGCTCCTCATAATAGGAAAGAATATTCAGTCTCAAAAATACTCAAACTGAATTTAAAGAGGATTCTCTTCAAGACCAAATGATAAGAATAAAACCTTCATAACTAGGGAAAACATGTTCTGTTCTTTTGATATTTTCTTGTTTATCATTGGGGGTGTTATCATCTAGAATAGTTGTCAATTTCTTTCATTTGGGATTTTTCCCATGGAGTTCTGGGCTATATGAAATTCTTGGATTCTTTTAAAAAAAATTTCAGTGTTTGCTTATTTTTGAGAGAGGGAGAGACAGAGCATGAGTAGGGGAGAGACAGAGAAAGAAGGAGACACAGAAGCCAAAGAAGGATCCAGGTCTGAGCTGTCAGCAGAGAGCCCAATGAGGGGCTCGAACTACCGAGCCACAAGATCACAACCTGAGCTGAAGTCAGTTGCCCAACCTACTGAGCCACCCAGGAGGCTGCCCCTGCCCCTGCACCCTCCACCAACCACTGCTTTAAAATTTTTTTTTCATGTGAAATACTTGGATTCTATTTGGTGTATTTGTGGGTACAACTTATTCTGATTTTTAACAGCTGTTTTACAAAATAGGGCAAAGGTCAAAGAAGGTAGAGGTAGATCAATTAGCATAACAGTTAAACTGAAAATCAAAGAGAGGAGCCCATGCAAGCTGGGATTCAGATGATATCCTCTGGATTTACTTTTGCCAACCCTAAAGAGGTGATTCTATTCTGCTATTGTTAAATTTAAAAGAAAACCAATAGAGAAATAACTACCTGCATCCTCATCATTCTTACTATTTTATTCACCACAAAGTGTGATATAAAGCAAAGTTAAGTCAAAGAGGAAGATATAAAGATACTATCATTAACATTTTCTTGAACAAAGCTACTCTATTCAGAAATAGGTCAGTTAGGTCAAACATTCTATTTTATGTCACTGTAGACTTAGTGTTAACTACTATTAAATTGATATGAAGGGTACTTGGTTGGCTCAGTTGGTTAAGCGTCCAACTCTTGATTTTGGCTCAGGTTACAATCTCACAGTTCATCAGTTTGAGGCCCACATAGAGCTCTGTGCTGACAGCATGGAGCCTACTTGGAAATCTCTCTCTCTTTCTGCGTCTCCCCGGCATGGGTGCACATGCACGTGCACTTTCTCTCACTCAAAACGAATAAACTTAAAAAATAATTGGTATGAGAACACTTAAGGTTTATTTTGTACATCTATAAAGTGGAGAGTAGCATAAATTTCATGTAAGCTGAAAATTAGAAGATAATTTTACTAGACTGAGGAAGATACATACAAGAATTCCAGATAAAGGGAACAATATTAGCATAAACATGCATATGAAGCATGATGCGAAGTATATACAGAGCAAAGAGCACAATGCTATGAATTACCATGAAAAATAATTCGATGTAAGATAAGGAAGGGCTTTGGATACTGTGAAAAATGAAAAATGAAAAATGTGAAAATTACCATCTTCAAGGACATTCTGAAGGTTTCATTTCCTACTTAGCACTTATTTTGTGTGTGTCTCTGACACTTTATTCTTCCTAGCTACTGTAATGCAATCTTGTGCTCACGTTCCTTTTTTTAAATTTTTTTTATGTCTTTATTTTGAGAGACAGAGAGTGGGGGAGGGGCAGAGAGAGAGAGGGAGACACAGAATCTGAAGCAGGCTCCAGGCTCNATTAGATATGTTTTTCTCTTTTTTTTTTTTTTGAAATCTTTTATAAGGAAACTGAATTCACAAAGGCAAATGTGGTTAGGTGTAAAACAGAAGTTGAGCAAATGCCTAGCTAGGTGTTACCTTCAGTGAGGCAGAGTTGGAAATCAGAACAGCTCTCCCATGATTCTCCTGTTGGGGAAAGTCAAGGGTTTGGAGTCTAGAAGCATTTCCATGCCTTACCTCTGCGTGCTGTACTTCTGGAGGGGGCTTGCCCTCGTTACAATGAAACATCTCCTTCTGTGACTATTGCTGACTAATGTGACCAAGTTCCTAGGATGAATTGCCACTGGTGCAGAGTAAAAGACTAGAGCAGACACCCAAAAATGAATATGGTGAGGCCTATAATAGTGAAAATATTTTAATTCTATACACACCTTTCAGCAGCAAAGACAGCACACAAAATGGAAGTGCCTTCTACAACTGGTCTATGGAAATGACTGGCATTTCTCAAGGAGTAAGTCATCTGCCAAACCAAGTAGCTGCTACATCTTTAAAGTAAAAATCCACTCCTCTCTTGTCTCCTCCATGTACACAGCAAAGCAAATAATAATGGAGAAAATGGAGAAGAGAAGCCCAAAGTAGTATATTCCAGTTCACATACAATATTAAAGTTGGAGGGTGAAAGCAATGAGCAAAAGATAAGACTCTCAGGACAGAGACTTCAATTACCATAACAAAGCTCTCCCTTTATCCCTACCACATCTTACATCCTCACAAAGGTGCCTCAAATAAAGCTTCATTCTTTTTTGTGTACAGAAAACATTGTACTCTGCTTCAGATGAATGGGTAGAGTGACGAACAGGCCAGATGTGACGTGCTTCTAAGCCCACACAAGCATCTGAGTACCAGGATTCCATTTAACAATAAATGATTGCTCAGCATCTCACTCTAAGCCAGGCTACTCTTTCTGGCAGTGCTGAGAGGGTCCTGGCCTCATGGAACTTACAGTTTAAGGGAAGAGGAGACCAATAATTAAAAGAAAAGATGAATATACTGTATTTAAATGTAATTCATCAAGTCCTGTAGTGACTACTACTTTGAAGTAATTTCAGAAAGAGGCTATAGCCATAAACTTCTAACCTGAAGTGAACTCTTAGGGAACCACTTGTGGGATTTAGGTCAGGAAGTAATGTACTTGATGTGAACTGCCAGTTTCTCTAACAGACACTATGGAGCTGCTTAGATCAACAGCAGCAAATATTTTGTGTAGCATGGTTTTTTCCTTGCCTTCCCTACAGGGGCATCTGGGACGCTTTTTGAATAAGTAGGCTCTTAACTAGAGTTGGAAAGGAACATAATTCTCTTAAGGTGTTGTTTTAATGCTTTATATGAAATATACTCATTGTTTGGGAAGAACTCACATTAATAATCCAAGCGTTCCTGTTCAGGAGAGTGATCACAAATTTCAGGGTTTCCAGATTCGTAGATCAAAATCAGAGTCAGCAAGGAGGCATCTTCAGCAAAGGGGAGGAAACGGAATTGGTGCCAAAATTTTCTTGAAGAGTATCTTTGGCATCAGAGCTTCAAATTCTGTAAAGGCTATTTCTCCACTGTCAATCCCCACACTCCAATGATGAATTAATGTTTTTAATCTACTTGAATATGATACTCTTAATTAGGAGCTCCTAAAGATGAGTTATTTCACCCTCAACCTGTATCCTGACCCTTTTCTTTTCTACCTTTGTTGAGGTCCTTGTATGACTTTTCCACATGTCCCATCCCATCTGCTGGATGGCCTGTTTTAGCTTAGCAGAGCTTAGGCTATGCAACAAAGGGACAGAGGACAGAGGCCTGGCTACAGGACAAGAAAGTTGGCCAAGAACGTAAGGTGCATCTTTATTAGACATCATCACACTCTATTGCACATACCTCTCTGTTGCTTAAATTCTTTATCGAGTTCCTTATAAAAATACATACTGAGTATCTATGAGTGCCACACATGGCATTATAACTGTGAATGTCATTTATTGCCTTGTCAAACTCATACTCAAATGGCAAAATAGTTTCATGTAGTTAAGCCCACAGGGTAAACATTCATTGTAAGTATTTATACAAAATCTCAGGAAACAAATACTTGAAATGATGAGCATTTACTCTCCACAATGAAACGGTTAAGCGGCAAGTCCAGTAGCCACAGAAAACTAAAGATCAACTATGTATTAGGAGTATACAGTGGGAATTTTAAAACAATTTGTTCAACCTGATAGATGATGTGGCCTGTTTCTGAGCCACAGATGACATGGCCAATTAAACAATAATATATTTTGTATCAATAAAAAATTTTCAAGACTTTATTGAGAATTACTTTTTCAGCAACTACGTAGAGTGATAAATCATCATTCCCCATCACCCGAGACTACTCAAGAAGACTAGTAAATTTCCTTAGAGCTTGGTGGAAGCTTCCCCCTTTATAATTAACCCTCATTAAAAGGTTGCAGGTTATTATTCCCCCAGAATGAGCAGCAATGACACAAATGTGGCTGAGAACAGCTGTGATACAGGTGTTTTATGTTTGGTGTGATGGGAGTAATTCATCACTTATGGAAATGATTTTTTATTTTTTACTCATTCTGTTGCATGAAATGGAGAAATAGAATTATCATTTCTAAGTTGTTAGAATAAAATTGAGAGAACAGATATTTTTGCCACTGGGACACTACAATACATGTTTTAATGTTTTAAGAAATAAAACTTTTACATTAAGATTTACAATACTCGATTAGGTCACCAAAGAAGTGAACAAGAGTTGACAGGGCTCCTACTGGTCAAATAGGGACACTCTATCTGACTGTCAAAAAGCATAGTAATTTTATATTATACTGAATATAAAAAAAAAAATCACTGAGTCCATAGGAACACTCAAAAAGAGAAGGGAAAGATCTTCATTGCAGAAAACCACTAACACATTTATACATAATACAATTAGAAAACCACCAATGATCTTTGCAACCACTAATATAATTTTTGATTTAGGCAAGAATCATCAACAGATGCTAACACTGTTAAGTGAAATGTTCATTCTCCAAACTAACACAGCAACAACTGGACAAACTGACATAATGCGTTTTCTGATACACTAGGAAACAAGTAAACACTACACTCAATTATTTTAGAAACAGTATTTAAACGAATTCATGAGGAAATGTTTAGATGAATCAAAATGTTGGTCATTCTGTAGGACAACTGGTCTGGGGTCTTCAAAATATCACTGTCATAAAAGACAAAAAGAGTACTGGGAATTTTCTAGATTAAAAGAATTTCTAGGGACATGACAACCAAATGTAGCAAGTGCTCCTTGATTGGATCCTGAGCACAAACCAAAAATCTATTATAAAAAAAGGCATTTTCAGAAAATCTAGGAAATTTGAAGAGGAACTGTATGTTGACTAAAATTATTTTATAATTGCTTAACTCATTAGGAGTAGAAAAAGGTCCTTATTCCTAGATATACAGGATGGTATTTGTAATGTAATGTTATCATATCTACAATTTAGTATCAAGTGGTTCAGTCAAGATGGTATATAGTTTTTGCAAATGTAGGAAAATGTTTTTAAATCCCCTTTTGATGAAAGAATTTATTATTAGGTTGTGGCTCTCTCAGATTTTCTTAGTTACGTGGTTAAAAATTTACTCTTAAAATACATCAGCCACTTTCCATGCTCAAAGTAAATTATAAAGTGGGGGGGGAAAGATGGTTTAATTTTATCTTTAAATATTGATGAAAAAATTGACCATGTACCACATTCCATAATAATAAAGAAAATAATGTTATGAGAAAGAAAAGGAGAGATAATTTAACAGATTTCACAAGCGAAAAGACTTTTTGGAGAAAAGCAAAGCAATTTACACTGATTGTCCTCATTTTTTGTGCTCCATGAAGACAGGGATTTTTTTTTTTTTTATGTTTTATGCAATACTTTATTCTAATTGTCTAGGATAGTGCCTGCCACAAACTAGGTGTTAAATAAATATCTGAAAAAATATGGGGTGTACTAACTGCCTTCAAACACACTATCTCATGTAAATTTATACAACAAATCAGGGCGTAGGGGAAATCCCCTATTCTGCATGGGATGGACCAGAGACTCAACTACTTACTGGGATATACTGGAGTAATGGCATCCATTGAGTTCTATTCAATTGCAAAGCCCATACATATCTATCAAGTATACAGTGCCAGTGAACATCATCTAGTCCTTTCCTTTCCATTATTAAGAAAGGAAGCAGAGAAGTAGGTATCTGTCTTTATTAAGGTACTATATGCAGAACAACAACAATGCCCTATATTCTTTACCAGAGTCCAGGCAAGAAATACAATTCTAATATTCTTTGATGAGAAGGCAATGAATATCACAGAGAACAGTGCTCTGACTTTAGACTTAGAGGTTGCTGTGATCAAATCTTAATTCGGCTCCTACTGCCATATAGTTGTCAGTAACTATTAAGTAATTATACATTTCATGTTATTACTCAAGCTACAGAAGGATCCTTCTGAAGTGTTTTCATGATCACCCAGGCAATAAATATCAGTTAATGAGTTAGCAGAAATTCTGGTAGACTATCCGAATGAATACTACAAGTAAATTTTGATCAACAAAAATACAGGGAAGGTAAAGCTAATGATGATGAGAGGGAAAAAGACAATGTTACTACCATCCATGAAATTTTTAAAAAGCCTTTGAGTAGAATCCCTCATTTTCAGGTAACATAGAAGATACACTGTTATCTCTTTTATTTTAAAATATTGAATAGGGTTACACAGGGAGCCCATTTAATTATGGGAATCAAGAAAGTAGTCANGAGACTCTTGAATGCTGACAAAAACTGAGGACTGATGGATGTGGGGGGGAGGGGGGGATGGGCATGGAGGAGGACACTTGTGGGGATGAGCACTGAGTGTTATGTGGAAACTAATTTGACAATAAACTATTTGTAAAAAAAAAAAGTAGTCATAAAAAAAGAAGGTAGTCATAATTGTTAAAGACAATGATTAAAGAAGCTCCATCTCTCAACACACTAAAAGTGTCCATAGCATTGACAGAGTTTGGGGGAGGGAATGGGCAGCAGTGTGGGTGGGGGGCAGGAATTCCACCTTCCTTNNNTTTGGGTGCTTACCTGACTGAGGCACTCAGGTGCTCCACATTAAGTATTTTAATAAAACTTTTAAATTAGAGTAATTTTACATTTACAGAAAAGCTGCAAAGACAAAACAGAGTATTCTCATATACTCCACACCTGGTTCCCTCTATTATTAACTTTTTACATGAGTATAGTACATTCATTACCGTGTATTAGTATTAATACAATGTTATTAACTGAAGTCCCCACTTTATTCAGATTTCCTTAGTTTGTGGCTAATTTTCTTTTACCTTGTAGGCTGCTGTTCAAGTTACTCTGTGATTTTTAATCATCATGTCTCCTGAAGCTCCTCTAGCCTATGATAGTTGCTCAGATTTTTCTTGTTTTTACCTATCTTAACAGTTTTCCAGAGTACCGATCAGGTATTTTGTAAAATGCCCCTCAGTTTGGTTTAGTCTGTTATGTTTCTCATGGTTAGACTGTAATTAAGGGTTTGGGGAAGAAGACTATAAAGGACTCGTCCACTCAAATCACATCAAGGGTTCATGCTATCATCATGTCTTGTCATTAGTGCTGTTAACCTTGACTGCCTGGCTGACATAGTGTTTGCCACAGGCTTCCACTCCAAAGTTACTCCTCTCTCCTCTCTGTACTGTTCTCTTTAGAAGAGACTATGCACAGCTCACACTTGTAGGTTTGGAAATTGCAAGTTAACTGCCACCTCCTTGACTGGGAAAAATCTATAAAACTTATTTGGCATTTTTCTGTATGGGATATTTTCCCATTCTCTCCCAATAATTTATTCATTCAATTATTTATCATGGTACAATGTCACAGATTATTTTATATACCTTGAATTATAATCCAAT
>NW_027530852.1:490288-494491 GCF_008692635.1 Crocuta crocuta | reverse complement strand
TTGAGTTATAATGCAATACTACATTGTTTATTTTGTTAAAACTGTTTATGCTTTAGCCACTGGGAGCCCCTGCACTTGGTTCCTATATCATTTTGACATAACATCATTGCTGAATTTTTTTAGCATCTCCTCATTTTATGGCATTACAAGACACTCCAGGTTCATCTTTTATTCTCCTTGTCCTAGTCCTAGAATCAGCTATTTCCCAAGGAGTCCCACTTCCTTGTCTTGGGGAATGATACTAGAAAACAAGCATACTTTCTCCAGGGGAGTCATTATTTCTAGGCCCTCTCAGCTGAAACAACAGGAAAATAGTGGGAGCTAAAGCATGTATGTATACATACCTTAATTCTTTGTGTATTCATTTGTATACATAGTAAATTTAACATGAGTTACTACTAATGTTTCTAACCCTAACCTAGTATGAAATGGATTATTCTAACCTTTCCATTTTGTTTACCTGTAATCTCTCTCTCCAACAATGAAAACACAGGGTATGCCCATCCACCATCCATTTACTTAATTGTTCAGTTCCACTACCCAGGCATCGTAGTTTCAAAAATGTTAACACTTAGCCTAGGGGAAATAACTTTTATCAACTTAAGTGTTTTTGCACATTTCCTCCTGCCTTTAGTCTTAGAGACTCCACTCATTTCCAAAGCTACTTAGGTCAGCAAGTTCTACCCACCTACTTCTTCAATGAGGTCATCTCATTGTATTTGTAAATCATATTCTTTTGCTACATTAGGCATTTCTTTCTGGGTTTCCCCTGACCTCTTAAATGTTGTGTTGTTGTTGTTGTTACTTTTAATGTATGAAACATCACACTATGCTAGAAAATTTGATGGGACTTGTCAAATGCACACTTTCATATATCCACTGCTACAGTACCATACTGAACACCCTAAAACATGCCCTACACTTCACCTATTTAGCCCTATTCCCTTCCCCCAAACCCTGGTGCCAACTACTGTACTGTTTGCCATGCCTACATCTTTGCCCTGTATGGATGTAATACAAACAGAGTTATACATTAAGAAGCTTTACAACTGCTTTTTTCCCCTCGTCTAGTAATATGCTTTTAAGATTCATCCATGTCTTTGCATTAACGCTTGCCTTTTTTTCAATAAATATTATTTCATTGTATGGAGGTACCATATTTTGCTATTTGGCTTTTTGAAGGATATCTTGGTTGCTTCAAGTTTTGTGATTATGAATAGATCTGCTACACACATTCATGTGCAGGTGTTTGCATGGACCTAAGTTCTAAAATCAGTTAGGCAAATACTTAGGAACCTGACTGCTGGACCATTTGGTAAGATTATTCTTAGCTTTATAAGAAATTGCCAAAATGTCTTCCAAAATGGTGTATCCACATCACATCTTGTTAAAAAGAAAAAAAAAAACAAACTGCTCTGGATGTTTAAGATTTTTATGTGGATGNTTCATTAATAACAGTGAATTGAGTAAAGCCTATTTCAGGATCACCCCATGGGGCATTCATCACAGAGCAATACCAATACACTCAATCCTAATGTGTCCGCTCAAGAATGAGCTTTCGATGTTGAGGTAATTTGGCCTGCAGCCAGATGGTGTGAAATGGCTTTGTGCATTAGTATCGTACAAAGTTCTAGAGCCCAGTGCTCATTATTTGCCAGCTTCTATGGAAGATGTGTATTTTGTTTGGAGATTTTATTTAAATTCCAGTTAGTTAACAGACAGTATAGGAAGCTGTGTGTTTTAAGGGAGAGCCTTGAAACTCCCCATTTTGCACTGCAATGGTAATAACAGAAAGTATCAGTCTTTTTCACACAGAATTAACTCCACCATCACTCAGCTCACTAAGGGAAGTGAAAATTCTATTTGTCAGACGTAAGTGAATTCTAGGGGAGGTTAAAGCCATACCNTCTAACCTTTCCATTTTGTTTACCTGTAATCTCTCTCTCCAACAATGAAAACACAGGGTATGCCCATCCACCATCCATTTACTTAATTGTTCAGTTCCACTACCCAGGCATCGTAGTTTCAAAAATGTTAACACTTAGCCTAGGGGAAATAACTTTTATCAACTTAAGTGTTTTTGCACATTTCCTCCTGCCTTTAGTCTTAGAGACTCCACTCATTTCCAAAGCTACTTAGGTCAGCAAGTTCTACCCACCTACTTCTTCAATGAGGTCATCTCATTGTATTTGTAAATCATATTCTTTTGCTACATTAGGCATTTCTTTCTGGGTTTCCCCTGACCTCTTAAATGTTGTGTTGTTGTTGTTGTTACTTTTAATGTATGAAACATCACACTATGCTAGAAAATTTGATGGGACTTGTCAAATGCACACTTTCATATATCCACTGCTACAGTACCATACTGAACACCCTAAAACATGCCCTACACTTCACCTATTTAGCCCTATTCCCTTCCCCCAAACCCTGGTGCCAACTACTGTACTGTTTGCCATGCCTACATCTTTGCCCTGTATGGATGTAATACAAACAGAGTTATACATTAAGAAGCTTTACAACTGCTTTTTTCCCCTCGTCTAGTAATATGCTTTTAAGATTCATCCATGTCTTTGCATTAACGCTTGCCTTTTTTTCAATAAATATTATTTCATTGTATGGAGGTACCATATTTTGCTATTTGGCTTTTTGAAGGATATCTTGGTTGCTTCAAGTTTTGTGATTATGAATAGATCTGCTACACACATTCATGTGCAGGTGTTTGCATGGACCTAAGTTCTAAAATCAGTTAGGCAAATACTTAGGAACCTGACTGNTAATCATGGAAATGGATTCATTAATAACAGTGAATTGAGTAAAGCCTATTTCAGGATCACCCCATGGGGCATTCATCACAGAGCAATACCAATACACTCAATCCTAATGTGTCCGCTCAAGAATGAGCTTTCGATGTTGAGGTAATTTGGCCTGCAGCCAGATGGTGTGAAATGGCTTTGTGCATTAGTATCNGTAGGTGGATGCCATAATCATGGAAATGGATTCATTAATAACAGTGAATTGAGTAAAGCCTATTTCAGGATCACCCCATGGGGCATTCATCACAGAGCAATACCAATACACTCAATCCTAATGTGTCCGCTCAAGAATGAGCTTTCGATGTTGAGGTAATTTGGCCTGCAGCCAGATGGTGTGAAATGGCTTTGTGCATTAGTATCGTACAAAGTTCTAGAGCCCAGTGCTCATTATTTGCCAGCTTCTATGGAAGATGTGTATTTTGTTTGGAGATTTTATTTAAATTCCAGTTAGTTAACAGACAGTATAGGAAGCTGTGTGTTTTAAGGGAGAGCCTTGAAACTCCCCATTTTGCACTGCAATGGTAATAACAGAAAGTATCAGTCTTTTTCACACAGAATTAACTCCACCATCACTCAGCTCACTAAGGGAAGTGAAAATTCTATTTGTCAGACGTAAGTGAATTCTAGGGGAGGTTAAAGCCATACCCAAATTACAAAATCTCAGAAAATTCAGAAAAACAAGCTAGATCCATGTCTTAGCTTCTTGTTTCCTTTCCTGTTCTTGGCCCATCATTTGGATTCTTATGGATTAAAGTCAAACTACTGAACTGTTAGCATGCATCAGAATCACCTGGAAGGCCAATGAAAACATAAATTGCTGGGACCCAATCCTAGAATTTTTGATGCAGTCGGTCTGGGGTAGAGCCAGAGATTTTTCTCTACTATACTGTTCCAGGGGATCCTGATGCACTGATCCAGGGTCAACACACTGCCTAGTAATGGACTAAGATACTACATTCCTAAGTTTTCAAAGTCTTTTGATACTTTAATTAAAAAAAAGTTATCCTTTATAGGGTTTGAAGTCACACGTTTTGAAATTTGTAAATGGAATGCTATTTTACCTCAACAACTCAGTACTACTTTCTGCTATGCAACTCAAAAAGAAACATCTGAATTCACTGGACCACAATTAAATAAAGGAGAAAAAAAATCTTGACATCCATTTTCCATACAACCAACGTTATCAAATAATCTCATTAGGTGCCATAGATGGTCATCATTAGAGTGACTTAGCTCCAATCTTGTCTGTAATCCATCAGCCCAGTGGCTAGGTTAAATTTAAGAGAAGGACATTGATTATGTATTTTGACCCTTCTTTTTTTAAGTTTCCCCCTCCGAAAACTAACAGGACTCTCCATCTTGCACATTTTCTGTAAAGCTCAGACCTCAT
>NW_027530852.1:489250-490011 GCF_008692635.1 Crocuta crocuta | reverse complement strand
AGATTTTTTTATATTCTTATGTAAATTTAGCAATGCTATCTTTTCTTTTTTTAAATGCATGATTTGTGTTCTTTCTTCATCACGTAAGACTTCCATTTTACCCCTGCTGCCCCAAACCAAAATCTTCTTCCCTTGTAGTTTTATGTTCTATCTTCTCATTTTCAAGGCTGAATATCTAGTATACAAAGTGAGGTCACAATATTTATTCTTTGGCTAGATTTTTAAAAAAATCTACTTCTCTTGGAAATCTTTACACATCAGAAAATAAGATATAATTTATTTTCTTTATAGAAAAGTTATATATGTTCAAAGTAATTTATCAGTTCAGAATCATGCAAAATACAAAAGTTCCTCTGATCTCCAGTATACATTTTCCCAAAGGTGATCCTTGTTCTTTTTGGTGTGTTTAATTGCATTTTACATTATGTAAAGTGAACACCCATGTTTTTTAATTAAAAACAAAAATTTTTTAAAAAGTTGAATTAGACTGTACATACTTTTTAACCATTTCCACTTTTTAAGATATTTTGCAAAACTTTACTTTTTAGCACATGGAAATGTACTTAATTTTTAATCTATACCTGATATTCTAAGGAATGCATGTGATATGATTTAGTCATTTCCTATTAATGGATATTAGTTTGTTTTCTGTGATTTTATAATGAATATATTTCTTGTGTGAACTTTTCTAGAGAATCAATCCTTCCCAAAAGATATACTGCATTAAATGCTTTTACCATTTTAACATGTATTACTAATCT
>NW_027530852.1:483873-489213 GCF_008692635.1 Crocuta crocuta | reverse complement strand
AAAAACGTCACACCAATCTACCAGTAACTAAACTGCATGAGAGGGTCTGTTATAGACATGTGCACGTCTATGTGTTTAATTGTGTATGTACACAGTACCATTACAATTAAGATATTTTTTAAATCACAGAGCTAAAAGTGTTACTCAAGTTGAAGAAATTTCTAGAATCCTGTGGTCTATCTGCATTCCTATTTTTTCATCCTAATTTATGTTTCCACTGGCATTTGACCATAATTTTTTCTTTATACATTTGACTTTTATGGAATATTCTTTTTTTTTTTAATCGAAGCATAGTTGACATACGATGTCATATTACTTTCCGGTGTACAACATAGGGATTTGACCGTTCCTTACACATTATGAAATGCCTACCAGCAGTAAGTATAGTCATCATCTGTCACAATACAACTGGGGATTTGAATTTCTTAATACCCTTCACCTATTTCATCCATCTCTGTTGTCACATAGGGCTAGATGCAAGGAAGACTGACAAAACAAGTATCTAGCTAGCATGGTCAGTGTCTTGCAGTGTAGTGGCTATCATCCAGGAAATACAAATCAAACTCACATTGACATACCACCTCACACCCATCAGAGTGGTTAAAATTGACAACTCAGACAACAACATATATTGGTGAGGATGTGGAGAAAAAGGAGACCCTCTTGCACTGTTGGTGGGATGCAAACTGGGGCATCCACTCTGGAAAACAGTATGAAGGTTCCTCAAAAAAGTAAAAATGGAACTACCCTATGACCAGAAAGGGCACTACTAGGAATTTATCCGAAGGATAGAGGAGTTCTGATTCATAGGGGCACATGCACCCCAATGTTTATAGCAATGCTTTCAACATAGCCAAATTATGGAAAGAGCCCAAATGTTCATCAACTGATGAATGGATAAAGAAGATGTGGTTTATGTATACAATGGAATACTACTTGACAATGAGAAAAATGAAATCTTGCCATTTGCAGCAACGTGGATGGAACTGGAGCGTATTATGCTAAGTGAATTAAGTCAGTCAGAGAAAGACAGGTATCTTATGTTTTCACTCGTGTGGAACGTGAGAAACTTAACAGAAAACCATGGGGGAAGGGAAAAAATAGTTTCAAACAGAGAGGCAGGCAAACTTTAAGAGTCTCTTAAATCTGGAGAACAAGCTGAGGGTTGCTGGGAGGGCAGGGGGAGGGGGAAAATGAGTGATAGGCATTAAGGAGGACACTTGTTGGGGTGAGCACTGGGTGTTGTATGTAAGCAATGAATCATGGGAAACTACCCCCAAAACCAAGAACACACTGTATATACTGTATGTTAACTAACTCGACCATAAATTATATTTCTTATAAAAAGGAAAAAATTGTGCTAGGGACTGAGATTACATGTATGATCACAGACAAACAATGTCATGGTGATGAAAAAGAAATACCACAGTTTATTCAGTGATCACTTCTATCAACTTGCTGTGACATTTTTCATTTTCCTATCTTTCCCAAATAGTCTCTAGGCTGTCACCATAAACTTCAGAGGCTTTGAATTATTTTCTATTACCTTCTGTTTTCATTGTGATTTTTACTAGCCTGCCATTACGATACATTCATCTTTTGCTCCCAAAATTTTTATTCATTCTTCAAGTTACATAGCTGCCTAAATATGGAGGTAATTGAACTAAAAAACTTCAAGAATACATCTAATACTATATATTTAAAAGAACAGGCACTACAAATGATAATTAATAAGGTTCATTTTGGGGTGAGGCATTAAGCCAATTATACTCTTATTAGTATTTCCGAATTGCTCTATAACATCTTGTATTATAACATCAAAGGTGATGTTTCTAATTATAATATAAAAACCAGATATATAAATCGTGTCCCACTAGAATTATAAATACACAGGCAACATCAAAAATCAAAGATAAGATATTAAGTTACTGAAAATCTAATATACAGTTCAGTCTTTTTAAAAAGTTAGAATATTAAGAGTGAAGAGTAAAAATGACTGGGAAATGAAGAGGACTTTTTCAAAATATACATATTTTGGTTGATTAGAGGAGTCATTAAGACCCTAATATTATATTCACTTTTTACTTTATTAATACTACTTCAGAAACAGTTATCCATTACTTTACCCTTTCTCTACTAGTGCATGGAATATTGGGAATTATCTCAAATATTAAGATTTTCTAATAGGTAAGTAAAAAACCATTTGATATATACTTTATAATTACAACTGAATTAGCATTAGTGAGATTTTAGGAGTGCATGTTTCTGCAATTTTACTTTCCTCTCTCCTTCAGTTGAAATTATATGTACAAAATATGCTGGTGTTTACACAAAGATGGTATCAGTTTTTTCCATATAAGAAAGTACATATGTTAACCACAAAGTCTAGATTATGATCCTGACCTGTGTGAGGGTAACTAGACTGTACTGAACACCTTTAATTATATGCTGCTCTGTAATTCACTGCTCTTTCTTCTGATCTAATCAGTTTAAGTTGGGGCTTTGAAATAATTGAATTATGATCTAGTAATGATTCTTCCTACTCTCACACAGAAGCTTTATTTAACTCTGCTATAAACTTGTTACTTTTTATAGAATATGAGTATTGCTAATCTTTGTCAAAATTAACCCATACTATATTCCAAAAGTTGAACCTGAACTCCAACGCACTAACACAATTATGAATACTATTCTAAATCAATGAATAGATTACCTTTTCATGCTTTTGTTTACTCTCAAATATACTTCTAAAATTTTAAATTTTTGAATCAATATATATTCTTACTATTCTTTGCTAATCCCTCTATATTTTAGTTCAATGCCAAACTATCACAACTGACCATGTGCTGGTAATTGCAGAGTTTAAAACTATAGTTTGCACTCAGCATAACACNTCTATTGTGTTATACAAGCATTTATTGAGCAATTATTATGTTCAGCTTGTAACACATCTTTGCTTTTAAGGGCTAATATATTTGGATAACAGCATACTTAAAAGTACAAAGAAAATAAAGTACAACAAAGNCCTCAGAGACAAAGGAGAAAACTGAACTTTACAGAGAAAAAAAGGAGCTTTGTATTTTGACTTTAATTATAGCTAACTTTACCAGTACTTCCTATGCACTAGGCAAAGCAAAGCTCTATGCCATTTCTTACTATTTTGAGAGAAAGGCACAAAGCAGAAAAACAGATCAGGCATGATTCTTACAGCCAAATGTTAAGTAAAAGTAGCCAACTAGAAAACCAGTCTTTTGAGGGCAGTGTTTTCAAGTAACAGTTCGGTGAAAGTAAGGATCACAGAAAACTGTATTCCAGAAAGCTCAGTGTGCGAGAAAAACAGTGAACCAGTTGTTGGGGTGTTTGGGGTTCAGGTGTACCACATAGCAAACTATGTCGCCAATCTTTCTTACTGCCCTCATGTAAGACACAACTAGTGGACTTGATGGCAGTTGATGTTTTCAGTTGGAAAAGGCCATGGCTCAACAGCAAATCCTTCACGTTCTCACTGGGAGAATGATGTGAAGAAGAACTATATCAATGAGATGTTCGAGAAGACTAAGTCTGGAGGGCAAGAGAACAATTCATAGAATAATGTAATGTGTTGTGCTTGAAGAACTGTTCAGTTTATTATACATAATACTGGTGTGCTTTATTTAGTATTGTGTTAATGTGCGTTTTCTACAATGGCTATTTTCTGTTTTGATGCAATTTGGGATTTGAGAAACAAAGTTCATAGTTTAGTCTGTCTCTTCAGTTTCACAACTTTGTAATTTTAAGTTGACCTTAATTTTAATTGTGAAATATCTTTTTTCTCCTTTATAATACCCTAGCCTATTTTCCATTCAACTGATACTTCTATTTGAATTTTAGATCATTGTTATTTTATTATTTTGCCTACTTAAGTTCTTTGAAGCTACCCTATACTTTTAAATACAATCCCACTATTTTTGCTTTGGAATTTCCCTAATGAATTCTATTTCTTTGAACTAATTTCTTTGTTTTGTTAACTTTATTCATTCTACATAATAAATACCATCTGTTTTCTATCACTTTCATTACAAATGCTTTGGTATTTAGAATCACCATTCAGTTCTTCCCTGCTTGTTATTCCCTAGGAGAACGTTGAGCATTTTGGGAATGCCTAATTCAGAAAACATAGAAATTTAAGCTGACCTAAGTTTCCGATGTGGTGTTTATGCTGTTAAGGTGGTAAGTAAAATATCCACTATGTCTACAAATGGGAGAAGCAAAAACTTTTTTTTTTTCTGTAAAGGACTACATGGGAAGCATTGGGGGCTGTGAGGGCCATAATTACTCAGCTCTGGCACTGTAGCAGGAAAGCAGCTGTAGACAATACAAAGAATGGGTGCAGCTGTAGGTCCAGTAAAGCTATTTACAGCCGGTTGGATTTGGTCCACAGGTCATAGTGTGCCGAGCTCTGCTCTACAATACCAAATATTTGATCAACTTTCCTAAAAATGTTATTTCCCATTTTGAAAAAAACATGAGAAAGTGTTTACCCATTAAATCATTTTTATATTATAGACCTGAAAATTTTGTTAGTGGTATCCATGATTTAGCATTCTCATAACAAAACTCTTACAAAGCATGAAGTTATTACATGACTTAAAAAACATTTAGAGTTAAACTTTTACAAGATGACAATTTTACTCTGTAAATGATCAAAATGATATCATACGATTAAACAAGAAAAAAGTTTGTTTCAGAGTTCTAAAGCTGAAATTCCTTGAATGATTTTTTTTTACATTTATTTACTTTTGAAAGAGAGAGAGAAAGTGATAATGAATGAATATGAGAACACATGAGCGGGCACAGGGCAGAGAGTACCACTAGTGGTATCCGAGCTGTTAGCAAGGAACCCAACACAGGGTTTGATTCCATGAAGTGTGAGATCATGATCTGAGCTGAAATCAAGAGTCAGATGCTCAACGGATTGAGCTACCCAGGCTCCCCTCCTTGACTGATTTTAATTGCTCTTCCCTCTAGCATGAAAGGGAACACAAAGCCCATCGACCACTTACATGTATATTTCACACGCCTGGGCACAGTGATAGGAACAAATAGAGCATGTGTTAGTTACAGATCATTCTGAGAAAAATGCAGTACGGTCAGGAAAGTTCAAGTAAACAAGGAGTTTGTTGTAAAAATACAACAGAGTCTCACTAAACAGAAACTTGCAGAAAATATATTCTAAATCCATAGGGCAGAGAAAATTATCAAAGACATATTCTCTTGATTTCTCTCCTTTTTCCTACCACAGAGTTTTCCATCCATGCTTCTTCATCACATCTGTTTCATCATCCTCTCTGAAGCCAACTC
>NW_027530852.1:477184-483859 GCF_008692635.1 Crocuta crocuta | reverse complement strand
CAACTCATGTCTGAAAAGCTTTTAATGTTTGTTCATTCAAAATTTTAACATGTACACATTTGGGGGCTCGCCCCATAGTGGTTCAGGTTCTTACTTTACCAGATCTTTCAGTTCTGGATTTCAAGGTCTTACAGCTAAAAAGACTGCCTCTTAATCAGGGATTCTGACTTTCTTGCTTCACTCTGGATTAGTTTTTCCGCATTCAAAATACCCACAGTCAGGAAGGATAAGATCATGTGACCTGACCCCAAAACTAAAGCCCTTCTATGTTGAAATAAGTTTTCTGAGTAAGAGCTGAGGTCAATGAAGGCAAATAGACTGGTATGTCTGCTACAGCCTTAGAAATAAGATTCATGCAGTTGGGAGAGTTGTTATTCTTGAAATTAAAAAAATGAGAACTCTTTTAATGCTAGGGTTCATAAGAGACAAATATTCTTTTTTTTATTTTTTATTTTTTANACACTTAGGCTCTTTCCATGTTTTAGCTATTGTGGAGAGTGCTGCTATGAACATTGGGGTACACGATAAGAGACAAATATTCTTGACTGGAGTCAATACCTGGTGAGACCAGTGAGCACGATGAATAAGCACATTATCTTTAATCTTTCCCAGAATGATCACAGACCTAGGCTATGAGAGGGGAGGCTGTGATCCAGGGGCAAAATCTTGATGTGAGGGGATGGAGGGGTGGTTGGTAGGTGTTAACAAGGAACAGGATTTGTTCTGAGAAGATGCAGTAATAATGGTGGATAAACGACACTGAGAGAGAGTGTGTGTAGACGGTGAAAACATAAGCAACTGGCACTTCAGAGTTTTAAGAGGCAAAATGCCATGGAGGAGATCCAATCATTTCTAAAGAATTTTCTAGCCATAATCAAGAGGCTTCAGTCCTCAATAACCCTTTTCTTTCTCTTGCCTTTGTGCATTTGGGCAAATTATCTCATTTGCTGCAAATGTTTTTTTCTGAACTCATTCATTTTTAAGCCCTAGTGAAATTACTAATCTCCTTTAAAACATTCCATACTTATTAAGAAGATGTAAGTCCTCACTATTGCCCATTCCCAAGCCACACTGAAGGTATGTGTGTGTATATGTACATACACAATACATATATGGGCAGTTATTACATTATGCTTTAATTGAGTATGACATTTATCAACTGTAGACAGTAAGCTTGTAGAGAGACTGTTTTATTGATCTTCATAAAGCAGTAATCTTGCAGGTACACAGCAGGTACTCAAGAACAATGACAAAAGCCCATACATGTAATTGCAGTGAACTAATTTTCACCAGGCCAAAGAAGCGTGTAACTAGACTCTGTGGTAAGACAGAGACTGGGATCAGTGGCTTCAATAGGGTAGAGATAACTTCTAGGTCTACAATACAATTCAGGAAGCACAGGCTCTGCATGGCAGTAAAGACTCACATTCTTAAAGCAAACCCAAGGAACGCTTTGGGAGGTGGCAGAAGGGTAGTGGCTGAGGTCCCAGAGACAATCATAGCCTTAGCAGCAGCAGGTGGCCTAAAAAGGCTGGGGTTGATGTTGCTGCTCTTGAGGGTCTTTAGGATGCAATGTGAACTGGATGTGAGAGAGAAAAGATGTTATCCTCATATAAGGATAGTACAGATGCTTGGCCTTGACCCCTTGGATCCCTCTGTCCATTTTTATGCCTTCCTCTTCAGTGTATTTTCACTTGCACCAGAGTCCCACCATGAGATGGGACTGAAGGAGCTCTCTGTACCATGTCATCTATGACTGTACCCATGGGCAGCTTCCTTCTACTGCCTGTCCTGCTTGCCCTTCTAACTTGTCTTTTTCTCCTGGGGACTGGTGCTTATTACTTGAAAAAAAAATCTTTATCTCAAGGTCTTAAACAAGACCTTACAACAAGGTCTGTTTTTGAGTTAACCCATCCTAAGACACCTGCCCAGAAAAAATTAAGGCCACTGGGGTAGATAGAGAGGGTAGTTAGGGAAAAGAGACAACCAACAACAACTCAAATTTGGACATAAATGGACATCAGAGATTATACAGCATTTATAACTAAAGAAATATCCCAGCTGTTTAGGAGTCACATGAATAAAATACAGTTGTCTTTTTTCCATGCTGTGCCCTCAAATCAAGTAATTAAACTAGAATTTTTATCAGAAGCTGTTTTCAAATTCTAGCCACAATTATAGCAATTGAGAGGAAAACAAATTGACCAAAGTAGGCAAGAAGGTTGAAGCTATTACTAATGCTGAATTAACAGAACGCTTTGAATACTAACATTAATGCTCAGAATGAGAATAAGGTTAACACTGAGGCGCTTACTTTCAAATCCAAAGACTGTGCCTTACTTTTTTACAAGACTTCCATTTTTACTATAAAGCAATGCTTAGTTTCTCATATTCTTGATTTGCTCTCCCACAGATATCATCAGCAGGTTTTTGAACCCCTTTGCATCTTTCGGAGTTATCTTTTTAGTGGGTTCCTCTACTTCCTCTTCTATCTACATATCACCCTTCTTTTCTGAGGCAGTATCATCGGTGATTATGATTTCCCTTCTCTTTGATAGGCTAATAGCCCCTAAGTCTTTTTTCTTCTAGACACAATCTTTCCTCTAAATGCCAGAAATGTATAGCTTGTTTTTTATTTCTCACCTCCACCAGTTACAAACCAGAACTCTCCTTCCAGGCCCAAGCTCCACAATACTGCTACTGGACTGACATTTTTAACATGCAAATCTAATCTTTATACTTCTCTGTTTTGTGTATTTATTCATGACTTACAGGATTAAATCAAATCTCCTTTTCCTTTATGATCCCTAACTTCCTACTCTTTCCTGCTCATCATTTGTTAAGCCCTGACTCATATTGCCATTGAATTTACTGGTCTTCTAATCAGTGACATCATCTCTCAGTGCAGTATTACAAATACTCTTCCTGCTCCTTTTTCTTCTACGAAGTTTTATCTCTTTCCTTTTGTCTTCCCAAAGAACTTGTACTTAACCTACTCATTTTTAAAATTTATATTCTGTGAAGCCTTCCATGAACTCTACCTGTACTCCTATGTGAAAGAGAATTATTGTTTTCTATTTCTTCATGGGACCTTGGTCATTGCTGAAAAAGACCACTAACACTACCTAAAACTAGTTTTTGTATTTGTCTCATGATTGGGCTTTGAAACTTTTTACCTTTATACAGCCAGGGTGCACAATAAATGATCAATAAATCTGTGCAGAATAAAGAAAAGCTAAGTACCTTCCACTGAGAAATACCTCACTAATTAAGCAATCATAACATTTAAAAGTAGCCTGCTGTATATACTAGTATTTCAGTTGGTATATTACATAGGGCCTCCATATTTACAGGGCACAATTCATATCATAGATTTATCTTGAATTAACACAGAATGAAGACATGAAGATTCCAACAGAATTCCAGAGCAGAGGATAGCGAGCCTCCTCCTGCATCAATTCCCATGGGCACAGGGTACTACACACACTCCAGAAAACACACACTCTTCATGACTAACATATACACATGTACACACAGGAACATTTTATCCAGACTCTGCTCTGGACATTCCTGGATGTACCTTCTCTTGTCTGCCAGCAGCTGTTCAAGATCTAAGCCTACCACCACCCATCTCAAAACTGACATAGTCATGTGAAGGCAGGTTAGAGAAAGTAGATGGTTGAGTGTAGAGTATGAATGTCACTTGTGGTATAAGCAGCTTGTCTTTCCCGGGATGTGTGAGCGGGCAGGACTAAAAGCTGCAGTGGGATATTAATCCAGCAATGTCTACATGTTTTTAAAATTCATATAGAATTCCTACAAAGACTAGTTGACTTGATTACAGGTGGAGACTTCCATTTGCAGGTAGACTTCTGGGCATGATTCATAGTGTCTTCATGCAAAGTGTACTCACTGCTACAATAACATTGTGTAACAATCAGCTATAAAACTTCCATGTCAAATGAAAAATGAGTTTAGTTTGTGAGTTTGCAGGAATAAGATGATCTAGACTAGACTCCTATCTTGACTGCCAGTCTATCTATCCATGGTCATCTGTAATTTGGCTAGGTAGCTCTGCTGATCCTTGCTGGGATTATCTGTATTTCTGGAGGTTAGCTAGGTCTCATCCTGCAGCAAGGTAGTCCTGGCAAAACTTTCTCCTGGGGTGAAGGGGGACAAAAACAGCAATCAGAAAAACAGAAATGTCTTTCAAAATTCTTCTTGCATCATTTTTGCAAACATGCTTTTTATCAAAGCAAAGCATGTAACCAAGTCCACTACCCGTTTTGGAGATCACTACTGAGCATGGATGGGAGGAGGAGAGGATGAATCTAACTTTGAATGCACTGATGCCAACATATAGGGGAATACACAGAGGCAAGTCCACTTGGTTATTAGAAGACAGTTTACCAAAAGAGTACCTCATGGTTCAATTATCTGGTGTGAAATATATAATTTTGAATATTTAACCCCCCCCCTCAAAAGTATTGCTCTTTCCAGAGGGAATAGAGGTCTGTTTTGAGTTATGTCAGTAATGCCCAGCCAGGGTGCATGGTCTTGTAAACCTTGTAACAGACAGGAAGTGTAGGCCCTATATCTCTCACCTCTACTTTAAGTTCTGTGATCAACCTACCTCCCTGCCTCTCTACCTCCCTTCCTTCTTTCCGTTCTTCCCTCCCTGAAAAATTCTAGCCGTTTTTGAGACAAAGAAACATTCTTACTTACTGGATTTTGATTCGTCAATGGAATATGCATCTGCTCAACCAAAACATAATCCAAATAATGTTTCTGTAATTTTCAGATTACTATATCAGGAGAAAACACACCCAGACTCTATAGGAATTCATCCTGAACTTGAATCTGCATGTTTTGCTTTGAAACAATGTATATTCTCTAACTGAACACTGAGCTAAGTTTCACTGATAGGATTCTAGCTGGAAAGGGGGAAACAAATGACTTCATGGTTTTTTCTTTCCTTGTACTTATCAGTAGGCAAACACTCTTGTCTCATTGACTGCTATATTGCTGAAGATGCTAATGATCTAAATACAATAGATGCTTGGAAGTATACCACAAGTTAAAACATGCGTCCAACATAAATTAAACAAACAAAAATGTAGGCTGTTTGACACACACACAGAGAACTCTTTCTACAATTAGAGATAATTACCAATGTTAGGAGACCAAAAGCATTTTTTTAGGTCCTTGAAAAGCTAAATATAAACTGCAGACACCAGCAGGTACAGTGAATTTACAAGATGCATAATTTCTTAGGAGAAGGGGTCAACCCATTTTGTAGCTGTTCATCTTCTTAGCATGTTAAGTACACTTTTCAAGGTATACTTTAAATTAATGATTTGCTGCATATAGTTTCTAGCAGCATAAATTATTTTTCTTGGGCAAACACTCACTCCCTGTAGTTGAAAAAAAGAACCATGGTGAACTTCTCCAAAATGAAAACAAGTTTTCTCTGTAAATGTGTTCCCACTGGAATGCTCTACCTGAGATACTAAGTTTTTAAACTAAATTTGCATTTCAGGATTATAGTAAAACATTAAAATGCTGAATAGGGGTACAGCATAACATCTCTTTATTATTCATCTTGAAGCCCTGTGTTAGTTTAACTATGCTATTTGATTTCCAAGATGTTCTAACTGATTTAACTCCCTTCCTTATTTATATGAAGTACAGAGAATTCACACAGTCCTACTGACATGAAATTTATGTCAAACATACCTCAATTAAAAAAATTAATACCTGGCTTTAGGTGTCCTACAAACTACGGCAAATGGAAATCTTTGCCTACCAAATATGTATCTTTATTTTCCTTACTCACAGAATAAAGTATCTTTTCTAGTTTTTCCCCCAAGGAAAGGCAGATGTGATTATTCATCTAACACTCAGGATTACATCTGGAACTTTTCCTAGAATCAGAGGGCTCAGTGAATGGGAAAATGTGTACTCTGCAGGTAATTAACAATACCTTGTATATAATTTGTGTCTTTTTAAATAATGAGACTGTGGAGCTTTGAAGAATAGACACATATATATTCTTTTCAAATATAATTAATGATCTCTCCATTTCTTACAGGATATGTACTAAATTTCCTAGTATAATATTCAAGATCCATTTACAATATGGATCTTGAATGGCACTGGCTTCCATTTTTAAATTCATCCTTAGTTAGTTAGTCTAACACATCCTCTGGTGACACTGGTTATTCACTGAGCATCAAACATATTATTTACTTTTCTACGTCCAAGACTTTTCCTGTCCATCTTTCCTCTTCTCTACTCTGTCTCTCTTGCTTTCCACCCCCTTTTATCTCTTCTGAGATTTCCTTCTAAGTCAACTCAGAAGTCAACTTGGGGCAACCTCGCTTGGCCTCTACATGCATATTTAGGCATAGCCATAACTATCTTTCCAAACACTTTGAATAGAACTTGACTGCACACATTTTCACCTCAATTTGTATTCATATTCCATTAGCTGCATATCCATTCCTCCTGCTAGATGTTGATAGTTAGGCTACTTCCAACTTATCTAGAATCCAACACAGGGTCTTATATACATTTTATTTATGAGTGCTCAGAAAAATGTTCCACAATCCGTGGTCATATTGATAATTCAAATACTAGTTTACAGAGAGATAATCAAACTGTAGCCCAAAGGCC
>NW_027530852.1:476635-477157 GCF_008692635.1 Crocuta crocuta | reverse complement strand
AGGCTTCTCACTTGTTTCTATAAAGTTTTATTGGGATAAATCCATACCTGTTCATTTGCATACTTTTCTTGCAGAAGAAACCATATAGTCTGCAACCCTGAAATATATACTGTCTGGTACTTTACTGGGAAAATCTGCTGACTCCTTGTTTGGAGCAATCTAAAGTAGTACATGAGAATAAATATATACATAGGGACACAATGTGCCCAGTTAGTCCTAGCAGTATTTATTTCACCTAGCGGTAATTTAATAAAAAATATATGGTGATGGTCAGTTTTATGTGTCATCTTGGCTAGTATATAGTCTCTAGTTATTCATTCAGCCAAACATTAATGTAGGTGTTTCTGTGAAGTTATTTTATAGCAAACTGAAGTCCATGCTCAGTTGATGTTAAGTAAAAGAGATTGTCCTAGAAAATCTAGGTAGGGCTGATTCAATCTATTGAACGGTCTTATGAAAAAAATCAAGATTTATAAAAAGAAAAAATTCCAGTTTACCTTCTCCTAGTGACACAGCCCACTG
>NW_027530852.1:469189-476578 GCF_008692635.1 Crocuta crocuta | reverse complement strand
AGAATACAGATTAAATTTATTTTAAGAGCTTACAATAAATAACTTAGTATTTATCTCCTATTGATTCTGTTTCTTTGACTGAATACTGACACATACATAGATATTTGTGACCTGAACAAATTCACCCTCAATCCAGTAACAGAGTTTATTTTTGACCACAGGAAGGATGTATTAAAACATTTTAAGACCTAGGGATGCCTGGGTGGTTCAGTCAGTGGAGCATGTGACTCTTGATCTCTGGATCCTAAGTTCAAACCCCATAATGGGTACAGTTTACTTTAAAAATAAAGGGGGAGGATATGTTAAAACCTGAGGACTTCCAGGTTAGATGGCAGAAGAGGACCCTAAGCTCACCTTGACCTATAGATACAACTAGGTAACACCTACATCAGTGTCAATATACCAGAAACAACCCAAAGACAAGCAGAACATATTATCCACAGCTAGATGTACAGAAGAGGTCACAACCAAGGCGGGCAGGAAGGGTGGAGACTCAGTCAGGAGCTAATCAGACCCACAGGACAGTCTGGAAGAGAGTTACTGTGGACACGGAGAGGGGGGAAAAAAAGACCCTCACACTAGTCACCCCAGGCCCATGGAACACTAATCTCTGTAACATCTGGCTCTGAAAACCAGAGGGTCTTAATTTCCAGAGTTCTTTTTTTTTTTAATTTTTTAAAATGTTTTTTATTTATTTCTGAGAGAGAGAGACAGCATGAACAGGGGAGGGTCAGAGAGAGAGGGAGACATAGAATTTGAAACAGGCTCCGAGCTAGCTGTCAGCACAGAACCCGACATGGGGCTCAAACCCAGAACTGTGAGATCATGACCTGAGCCGAAGTCGGATGCTCAACCGACTGAGCCACCCAGGTGCCCCGAGAATGATCATTTTTTATTTCTCTCCACTGGGTTATTTTCAGAATCAAAAGAAATAATCAGAGTAAAGTTGCTATGAGAACTCTAATGCAAGGGTGATATTACTTTGAGGGGCGGTGTGATAAAAACTTTCAACAACATGATGAAACTACAGGTACTTTCCTTAGAAAAAGGCACGTATTGCCACACACTGAAAATTGTGCTCATGAGTACACCAGGTTCACAGACCACTGCAAACCCACGTGTGATCCAGTCCATGCAACTTTAGTTAGATCCTCTCTTTTAAAGTGCTACATTGATTTAAAATATTATTTTATACATATGTACATGATATGCAATCTAAAGGAAATGAAATAAATGCTGCATATTTAAGCTTTTTCCATTTTTAAAAATTCTTTTGATAGATTGTATACCATGTTATTCTACTGCTAATCATCAATTTCTCTTCTACCACTTAGCCTTTGGGTGGGTCCTAAGTATTAGGCCCTCTACAGGGTTATAAACAACTAGAGAGTAAAAGACTATTCTAAGACAAAGGTGTCATGTGAAACCTCTCCTTTAAGCATTAGAAACAAGAGAGCAGACATATGTCACACAGTACACAGATTTGCAGTAGTTTTTTGCTTTGGGGTTGCAGTGATTCTTATTTGGAAGTAGCCAAATTAGCTTTGACTGTTTCGAGTTCAAGGTGTTCTTTTGGTCTGGATGCCTACCACTAAGCCTAGAATACACTGGNCTGTGTTTATTTGAATTTCTTGTTTTTTTTAATTTTTTTAATGTTTTATTTATTTCTAGGAGAGAGAGAGAGAGAGAGACAGAGTGAGCAGGGGAGGGTCAGAGAGAGAGGGAGTCACAGACTGAAACAGGCTCCAGGCTCTGAGCTGGCAGTCAGCACAGAGCCCGACGCGGGGCTCGAACCCACGAACCGCGAGATCATGACCTAAGCGAAAGTCGGACGCTTAACCGACTAAGCCACCCAGGTGCCCCGGTTTATTTGAATTTCTAATGAGAGGCAGTTGGGAAACCTTTCAAAATATAGGCTAGATTAACTCAGGTAACAAAGAACAATAATGGAAAACACCATTTCCTATTTTAGCCACATTTTCTGCAGTTCCGTCTTTATTTTTTTTAAAGAATCTCCCCAATTATTAATATCACTAAAATAACTTTGGTGATCCTCCGTTCATCTATATTTTACATCAGTGAAACTAAGAGGATTCCCATTCATATAGCCCTCCAATCAATACAGACACACATACCCCCTTAAATATTTGATGCAAAAAATTCAGAAGGAGAACAATGTGATCAAAGATATCCAATTTATTTTAGGTCTTTGCTATGATTAATATTCATTGGTTAAGTTTTATGTTTCTAATAATAATGATGATCTTTTCAAGATTACTTAGTCTTCTGATCAGGAGTATCAAACTGTTCCTATCATGCAAGAGAAATACATAAAGCTTTCAATTCTCTAAAACTTCAGGATATTGACCATAGTTCATTTTACTTTCCCTTACTTGTGTTCCCCCCCCCCTTTTTTTTTTATTTCTAGGAGAGAGAGAGAGAGAGACAGCGTGAGCATGGGAGGATCAGAGAGAGAGGGAGGTACAGACTCTGAAATAGGCTCCAGGCTCTGAGCTGGCAGTCAGCACAGAGCCCGACGCGGGGCTCGAACCCAAGAACCGTGAGATCATGACCTAAGCGAAAGTCGGCTTAACCGACTAAGCCACCCAGGCGCCCCGTGTGTTCCCCTTTTTAATAAACAAAAAAACAAAGTAGTAAGAAGAGCATACTAAAAAAAGTGGTTTTTGGGGCAGTTGGGTGGCTCAGTCAATTAAGCGTCTGACTTCAGCTCAGGTCATGATCTCACAGTTCATGAGTTCCAGCCCCACATTGGGCTGTCTGCTGTTAGCCCAAAGCCCACTTTGGATCCTTTGTTCCTCTCTCTGTCCCTCTCCCTAAAAAAAAAAATAAACACTAGAAAAAGGATATTTGAAATCACAAATCATGGTTTAGAAAAAAAGTCATGTTTAGTTTTATTATTTTCTTACAACTCAACTGAAGTGACCTACATTCTACCATTGAATAGTATAGTCTGTTTTGACATGGTGATAGATTTATGCTATCAAGAAATAAATCTGGTTCTCTAAGAGATGTTACTAAGGCTCATGGAAGTATAATTTAGATTATGGTGAACTATTATGCATGAATACTTCTGCACAGTCTTACACCTTATTTCTAACTGAAACCACTCGCTTCCCTTTCTGACCCCATTTGGATACTTTGGAGCAAAGTACCAACAGTCTTCCAAGCAAAGCACTTTGGAAGTATTTATACAGTTTCATGCATGGAGACCTAATGTCTGCTTCCTCCCTTCTAGGCCTTTAGAAAGCAAAAATGAAAGGTGTAATATTGAGAAACGAAATTTGGTTTTGTCTCATTACCAAGCCTTGTTCTTACACTCTCTGTTTTTAGTGACTGCCAATCACTTCTGAAGGTGCTTGGAACTCTTTCAGAGTAGGTAGCATAGGATCAGCAGGCATGGTTCACACTTCCAACAGGGCTAGTTGCCTCCCATGCCAAACGCATGAAGCTCATGTACAGGTGAGACACTGACTGGCAAGGATGGAAAAGGTGTTTCTGTGTTCAGACATGAAGGAGACATTAAAGAATTTTAGTGAGTACTAAGCAGATTTAGAGGAGAATGCATTTCGTGCAACATCAATGAAGTCATTTTAAAATTCTTTTAAGAATATGAGTTGAATATGAAGAGTATTAATAAAGGAAAACTTTCCCAGAGTTCAGTGTATAAAAGCCTTATTATGATGTAAATTACCCTAATTTTGTTTCTTAAAATAAACATATTTAATTATCATTTACCCACATCTTCCTCAAATCATAGTTAAATTTTTTGTATCTTTTCTCTGTAGATATCTTCCTTAATTGATTCCACTTTTCTGTATCCTTCACTTAAAAATGGGTAACTTTTTCTTAGCTTCCAGGCTTCTTAAGCAATTTAACAGTAGCACAATTATTACTGCATTCTATAAATATAAAGGCCATATGTAATAAAGAGTTGATTGATCCAATTTCATGCAATTTGAGCAAAATGCCTAAAATTTTTGACTTGACTGCAGTCTAATTTAAGTAATTCTCCTTTATGGTGGCTCTACACAAGTTGTCTTTATAGAGGAGATAAAAATTCTTAAAATAGTTGACAAACAATGCCAAGATATAAACATGACAACTTCATAACTATGGTATTTTTCCCCATTTAAAACATACCTTACACAGTAAAGATAAGGAACCACACTTATGATAAGCTTTGAGTAGCTCTTTTACTGGTAAAAGATCTCAGTTACCAGCCTCCCAATCCTGAAATTTCCTTATTAGACATGTGCCACTGATTTCTCTTCTTGTTTCAAGTACAGTTAATTCACAAATATTATCACCTTGTGTATAGATGGATTTGGTATACAGGTCTTTTGTTATCTGTTATAATAGATTTTGTTACATGTAAAATAGAAGGCTGTGGCTGCAAAAGATTAGAAAAATCAAGAAAAAATATCAAAGGCAAAAATAAGTCACTGAAAGACAGACTTCCAGGTTTACAAACTTGTCAGCAACTAGTCTTCCTACTTAAACAATATATATTTATTGACTGTGAGTGGTCTAGGTTAAAGAAACTAAGAAGCTGAAGACTGTTTGTCAAACAACAACAAAAATAAAGGTTGGTCAGATATTTTTGAGCTACTACAGAAAAGATACTTTCCATTAAAGAGGAATGATAAAGAGAAAAATTTAAGGGCATCCATAGAGAAACAGGATTTTTGATGGCCCATGTGTGACCACACTGGAACTTTTTGTAGGAATTAGTGCAGTAGCCAAGGATTTGCATATATTCAACTGTGATAACATGTAGTTAATTTGCTAATTCAACTGGATGTACAGGTCTTAAAAATGAAGGTTACCCTCAGCTTAGCCACTTGTCAGCACTAACCATGAATAGACTACGATTTCCCATAACCACAATTGACTTAGGAGGAATAAATGCTAAAATGACTTTAAAGCAGAAATACTGACCTTGACTATTATTTTCCTTTAAAATGTTATTTATGTAGTTAAAAAATAGATGCAATATAAAGTGTATTGATTATATATTGGATAACTTCTTCTAGTTTTGTCTTGTCTCTTTAATTTACAAAATGCTTCTCATTAAATATATTTATATTTTCTTGAATGGAGTCAAGAATTTTAATAAAGACATCATTACCTCTGCATATACACTCCAACTCCCACAGAGACAGAAAATGTCAAATGTAAAATAAATTCTGTGGCTATAAAACAAGTAGCTTAATTGAAGTACATTTATTTTGGTCTGCTTTCCACAAGTAAAAGTTATTTCAGTTAACAGATGGGGGAAAGTCTGCAGGTCTTAAACCTAATACTACTCTAATAAACTCAACATAAGGTTCTTATTTCTCTAACATAAAGCAACTTAATGCAAATGAGGATACAAGGTAAATATTACTTAGTGCTCATTATGAAGTGTTAAATCCATCATCACAGCGTGTGGTTCAGGACCTACCAGTTTAATCTACCAAGTCACACAACATGGGTGTATAAATACGTGTTCTCTCAGAATCTCAAGTCTATTTCATTTGTTAAAACATGTAATTTTTAAGTACTTTCTAAGTGGCATCTTGTAAACAGAATGATTGCAGTTAATTGCAATGATCTGTCTTTTAAATAAAGATACCACGTGTCTTGGTACCATGACAGAAAGGCCAGATGAAATTGATGTCCATCATTAGCAGGCCAGTAAGAAATTTATGAGATGTTTGTCATTTATCTTAAATCTTTTTAACTATCAACCTTTGAAACTCTTGCGGGTTTTTGTTCCAATTGTGAAAACGTAAATTTATTAATTCCAGATTGATTAATCAAGTATGAAATCAATAAATAGGATATAAAAAGATGTGGAAAAACTTCCACATTATAAAATAACATGTCAAATAAAAGCATTTAAAAGTCTTTAAATAACTGATGTTTACATTTGTCTACTATATGTGTATGTAGATGTGTATGTTTACACACACACATGCACAGACATATTTAATTAGAACATGTTTTAGATATCCCAATGACTGCAAAATAAGAGGACCAGACATATAGTAAAGCGTTCTTCCTCCCACTAACTGTCCACTGAAATGGAAAATATTCCAAATGTATTTTTATGTATCAGTTTCAGAATGACTTCTATTTTGAACTAATAGCACAGAGTGTGTTTCCTTCGCTTGTATCATTGCAATTAGCCATGTTTTAACGAAAGGTCTGAGAAGAAAAATAAGTATTTTGTAGCTATAGGCATAAAGGAAAGGAAACATGTAGAAGACTAATGCCACATTTCTGTTATCCCTGAACTAAATTTAGAAAATATTTATGATCTAGATATTACTTGAGATGGATAGCCTTTATGTCATCCTGACCACTTTGGTTGAAGAACTTGGTCACTGCCCCATTATTGATCGAGGACTGCCCCATTATTGATTGAGGACGGCCCCATTCACGGCCCCATTTTTGATCAATGATCCTATTCTTATGAGGAGTGGCATCAGGAGTTGATGAATAGCATAATTCCTATCAAAAAGAAGGATGTACTGGGGCAGAATTCTCAAAATCTGCGAGGGGAAATCAACCTTCTCATACTTCTCCTTACCGTCAGTCACTATGGCCTGGTGAATAAAATTGTTCTTTCTCACCAAATGTTACATCAGAAGTGGTGGCTCATCTCTCATTAGTTAATTCCCTACTCATCTCACATAAATCATAACCACATTCTGAAGGTCAGTTTCAAAATAAAGCTTGCCTCCTGCGTTGCCGGAATTCCCCTTAATTAAGGTTAGAAAATCAGAACCACCACCTTAAAACATTCCTACAAACGGCTGCCATAGAATGCAAATGGAATTAGAGAACTTTAAAGGATATTTGAAGCCAAGAGTTTGTATCATCTAACATCACTATTTTCCACATAAACAGAATGAAGCTCTGAGAACCGAAGTGACTGGCCAGACTGGTACTCATTCCACACATGCACATACCTCTCACCAACCTGCACCACATTAATAATTACTTTAGTCACTATTAGTTGCGTGTTCTGTTACACATGTCCAAAAGCATGCTGAGAATACCACTACTTTGGTATGCATATACAAGTTTAGAAGGGTTGCCACAGCTACACTGAATACAGAGTCCAGTATCCTATCAAGACTCAACCAAAATATCTAAATATTGAAGAGTATTTTAATTTTTGTTTCTATTGTCATCTTATGTATTAGTGGATCTTATGTATTAGTGGAAAAACTTCCCTATCAAAATTAAATTACTAATTTTCTATTTACCTAATAATAGTATACAATGCCTAAGTCCCTAAAAACTGGTACACTTTCCAATATAAAGCTTCTAAACCAGCAGTGTTACTTTCATTTGCATGAATATTCTTACGTTCTAAGA
>NW_027530852.1:463161-469083 GCF_008692635.1 Crocuta crocuta | reverse complement strand
GAGAGAACAAAGCTTGACAGAATGGAAATATATTTAATGATCTCTATTTTTATTTATTGGAAATATACAAGAGGTTAGGGTGGAAAGTAAACTTAATACTTTTGTGACGTAATTAATCATCATGTGATTAATCACACCATAACAACACTGAAAATAAACCTTTGGAATAGAACCACGTATTATCACTCAAGAAGATCTAGCAACTATTCTAAACTTTTAGAAGTTAAATTATCTGGGTCCTACAAATTTTCTTAGAAAACTTTTGTGGCTTAATATTGGTCAAAGGGCACAAGCCTTCAGTTTTAAGATGAATAAATTCCAGGGATCTAATGTAGAGTGTGGTGACTACAATTAGCAATATTGTACTGCATACCTGAAAGATGCATTATTATCTTAAATGTCCTCACCATAACAACAACGAAGTGTTAAGTATATGAGGTAAAGGATGTGTTACCTTACTGTGGTAAACATTTCTCAACAAATACGTGTATCAAATAATCACACTGTGCACTCTCAACTTAGTTATATGCCAATGAGATCTCAGTGAAACTGGAAAATGTGTTTTATAAAACCATTCTTTGAAATGTAGCAGTATTCCAATNAAGATTTTTATGTATTTTTCTTAGTTTTTAGACTTCAGGCCCAGAGAATAGTTAATCCTATTTCATCAGATTAACACGCTACAGAAGACCCCATTCTGATTTCATTTTTTAAAAATATTATTTGCTGTTTGTCCATTAATCCTAATGTCCAGTCTCACTTCCTCCCCACCTTCCTAAACACCACGGGTACTCACTATAATAGCATTATGTCCTAACATACGCATGTAACCTTGATAATGCATTACTGTTTATGTGTTTTATCACATGTTTCTTGTATTTCCCACATTTTTCAGTAAGCCAGATTTTATGATTTATATCTTGAGCTTTATGCATAGCTAATAGTGCTAATTCTTCCTTAATGTTAATTAGTTTTAAAAATAGCCCCCTTTTACTCATCTTACCTTTTTTTCTATATTGCCTGTGTTCTCATTTGTCACAACATAAATATTTTTAATAATTTTGAGCTTTCACCATTTTTAAAAAGACTTAAAATCATTATGAAACAAAAGCCATCAATGTACTATATTGAAAACAGAGTCTTGATGGTGATTCTTTAATGTTCCTTTTCATCCTCTGTGATCCAAATAACACAGAAGTGGGCATTACCACATGTGGCTGTGATCCTGTAACTGACCTCACCTTCTCTCTGATCTTTCATCAGTCACTTAACGTGTCTTGTCTTCTTTCTTTTCACTAATAAAATCTGGAGTTTGATTATGTAATATTAAAAACTGGTAGGTTCTAAATTTCTAGCTATTCTAAATTACTTAGGATACTTTAAAAACAGAAAACTTGTCTGATGGTGTTTTAAACATGATGGGCACAGGAGTTGCCTTGTGCTCCAAATGCTATTAATGGCATTCTTCAGAGAATGATGCTCAATATAACCCTCCTGAATTTCAGGGATCTCTATCTATGCACTTCATGTTATTACCCTTGCTGGAAATGATCAATGGTAACACGCATAGAGTTAATCTTAAAATAACAACATCTACTAACAATTGATAAATGTTTAGAACAATTAGTTCTGAGAACAGTACAGATAATCTGCTGTTGCTAAACTCTTGCTTTAAAATTTAAGTCCAAACCCCAATACTGAAACTTAAAAATTATTTGACTTTTGACATATTATTAAGTCTCTGAATATTCTGTTGAATGGGAAGTGAGAATAATGGCATTGTTTTATATTAAAAGTAAAAGAGGGCACCTAGATGGCTTCATTGGTTGAGCGACTGACTCTTGATTTCGGCTCAGGTCACCATCTCATGGTTCATGGGATCGAGGCCCACATCAGGCTCTGCACTGACAGCATGGAGCCTACTTGGCATTCTCTCTCTCCCCCGCTCTCTCTGGGGCTCCTCCCCAACTTGCAGACTTGTACACACACACACACTCTTTCAAAATAAGTAAACTTAAAAAAAATAAAAGAAAATGTCATGCAGTTGTTTGTTGTTAACATACCATGAATCATTGTAAGGTGGGGACTGTCAATGAGAGTAATGTGTACTACAGTACTTATTCCATGTTCTGTGAAAAAATGAATACATTAATGAATCATATTGGATCTATTTCATGTCTTCATAACTGTGCATTTTTAAATGCAATAAGTGTCCATCAACAGATGAATGGATCAAGAAGATGTGGTTTATCTATACCATGGAATACTACATGGCAATGAGAAACAATGAAATCTGGCCATGTGTAGCAACATGGATGGACCTTGAGGGTGTTATGCTGAGCGAAATAAGTCAGGCAGAGAAGGACAAATATCATATGTTTGCACGTATAGGAGGATTAGGAGGAACTTGACGGAGGAACAAGGGGGAGAAGAAGGGCGGAAATGGTGGGGGAAAGGGAGAGAGGCAAACCATGAGAGACTCTTGAATGCTGACAAAAACTGAGGACTGATGGATGTGGGGGGGAGGGGGGATGGGCATGGAGGAGGACACTTGTGGGGATGAGCACTGAGTGTTATGTGGAAACTAATTTGACAATAAACTATTAAAAAAAAATGCAATGAACCTTACGGCACTGAGAGTGAGAACTGTTTGGTTGCTCGGCATGCAGGAAACAGGATTTCTAGCTTCTGGTAACATATAGAACTAAATTTAAGCAATGATCAAACCATCAGTATTCTATAGCACTAACAAAGACTGTGGAAAGAGAGGGGTATTACTAGTTCATTTACTTGAATCTTTATTGTAAAAACACTTTGCATCAGATATAATGCCAGTCAGTGATCTAGTGTTTTCTTTGGACATTTAGAAATTTCTATCCATATGTCTTCATGCAGATAAAACATCTTGGTGGCTCATTATTTCCTTTAGTTGCACATTTTAAAAACCTATAGCAAAACCCTATGGTCTTGCCCATAATTAAGTAAAATACATTATAATAAATCAACTTGACCTATAAGATTAGTATTGCTAATTCTTGGCTCATTTTATCAATAACACACATAGTTTAACACTAATTAAATGTGATTGCCAAGTTTAAAATAAAAATATGACATTGTTCTACTCCCTCACCTATCTTCCAAATTCTCTGTCCTATAGGTAAATATTTTTGAATTTTTAGGCTACTTAATCTGGCATTTTTATGTTTCAACATCATGTGTGTATGTTCATTTTTATTTATCAAGATGATCAAACTTCAAGTTTTGGCAGCAACACTGTTGTCACTTAGATTTCAATTGTCCCAAAGCTCCTGGAAAACATACTGATAAATTCAGAGAAAACACATGCATGTGGGTGCACATGGACATACAACTCAGGAGGGATGCCTACACTTTTTGTTTTCCTCTTTGGGTAAATGATAGATCAGCTCTTCCATCTGTTATCCCTGTTTCCCTTCCTGCAAACAACTGTTATTGTCCCAGCACAAATGTAGTTCAATCGGGTATTTAGAGTAAATATTATCATGCTTTAATAAGGACCAGTGTTGTTTACGTGCACTGCACATATTACCCGCTAACCTCCCTTCATGGTCAACCGGGCAATTCCCTTTGAGTCCTTCCTTTATCAGGGCTCCTGTTCTCCGAATGCCATTTGATCCACTTTCCTCACTCAGCCTTGTGTAGCTGGAGGGGATTCTTTGGTAAATTATTTTTAAAAGGTACAGCACAAGTATATTTTTGAGACATTGTCTGAAAAAAATCTTTATTTTCTTCTTGCATGCTTGATTAGTTATGGTACTTTTTAAAGTTTATTTATTTGAAAGTGAGAACACAGGCAGAGGAGGGGCAGAGAGAAATGGGGAGAGACAAAATCCGCAGCAGCCTGTTGTACTGCCAGGGCACAGTACGATGTGGGGCTCGAACTCACAAACCGTGAGATCATGACCTGAGTTGAGACCCGGAGTCATTCCCTTAATTTTCTGAGCCACTCAGGCACTGCAGTTATATTTTGATATACTCTTCTAATATCTGTTTTTCTTCTTGTGTCACTGGTGAGGTATCCAAAGCCATTCTGATGACGCGTCCTTTGGATATGACATTCTTTTCTCCTCTTAGCAATCTTATGGGATCTTCTTTTTGTGTCCAGCGTTCTGAAATGTCATTTACTGTGCCAGGCACTCAGTGGATTCTTCTAGTCTGGAAATAAATTCACTTCGGTTCTGGAAAATTTCTTGAAATCTCTGCCTATTTCCTCTCACGTATCACCTCTGTTTTCTCTAAGAAGATTATTCTTCAGCCATCAGGCTTCCTGGCACAACCTACCAGTTTCCTACTTTTGTTTTTTGCTTTACTCTTGGGGATATGCCTCATTTTATCTTCCAACTCACCCGCTGAGATTTTCATTTTTCCAGCTACAGGCAGGCAGTGTCCGGCAGAGTCCTTTAAGAAGAAATTACATCCTGTTCGAAGTAGTGAGAATTTAGCAGAAAATTAGCTCTAAATGTGTTGACTAGGCAACAGAAAAAACAGGAAAAAACCTCAGTTTGTGAGAGCAGGAAGCGGCTCCCACTCTAGGTTTAAAAGAACAAAGGGAAGCAGTTGAAATAATGAAAGCCTAGAAACAGACCTGAGGGGTCCCGAGAGAATACTCTGATCTCAGAGAAGGGGACATTACTCAACTGGTGCAGCTGTCTCCAGAGTTCAGTGGAGGGGCTATCCGCAACTGTGACTGGGCCCTGGGAGGGGGGACTCTAGAGGACCAGCCCAAATCTCTCTCTGATGGAGGTCGGCCTGATGAAGCTAGTTTTGCCAGTGTTGGGAAAACCGCCAATTACTTAACTGTTGCCATGAGGAGCAAGCCATGCTGGGGGGAGGCAGCACTGCAGGGAAGCAAGCAGACAGAAGTCCTTTGTCTTTGCTCCAGCATCACGGGTCCCTTTCCTAGCCCCTGGTGACCAGCCTGATAGGGAGCAGCTGGCCAAGTAGAAACAGGCTTTCCACGGTCTCCCTTGGCCAGCATTACAATACAACATGGAGAAGCATGGGTTTGGAGCTGAGGAACAGTGTCTTCACAACTCTAATTTTATTTTTTCCTCAAGATTTCTTCTTTTAGAACATTCTGATCTAACGACATGGATGTATTTTCTCTTGTTCCTCTGTACATGCTGAGATATTATTCCTTGTGTAGCATCTATTTAAGCTAGATTTCTTCTGTTTTTCCTTTGTTGTTNCCCCCCCCCTTTTTTTTTTCTTTCGAGTTGTTACAGTCTATGCCTGCAACTTTCTGGGAACACTCGGGCATCTGCCTATACTTTAACTGGTAGATGAAAACTCTTGAGTATGTGGAAGGCACTGAAAGAACTTAAGCTTTATTCCAGGTCCATTTGCATAAGGATTCCTTGGGGGAAATCCTGGTGGCAGTGTCTATAGGTGTGTCCTTTAAGGCTCATGGGCTCCTCAAAGGACTCTCACAACCTCCGGCCTGATGGGTAACACTAGTGAGCCCAGTAAGGAAGGAGTTCTGTTATCTAATTATTCTAATACATCAATTACTAGCCATCCACCTGCTTGACAGAAGTTTCTTTTCCGGTTTTTCACTCTTTCCAATNATCATCAAACTGTTTTAAATGCATTCATGTTGTAATAATTTTATTCGTCCAGTTGTCTCTATCCTAACACAGACGTTGTATTATTGTGGAGCTCTTTACTGACAATATGCATAAAAGTAATTCTTTAAGTGAAGTACCAATTATTCGGAACTAGAAAATTCAGGCTAACAGAATCATCTGGGAGTCGGTGCGCCTGTGTGGCTTAGTCGGTTAAGCGTCCGACTTTCGTTTAGGCCATGATCTCGCGATCCGTGGGTTCGAGCCCCGCGTCGGGCTCTGTGCTGACTGCCAGCTCAGAGCCTGGAGCCTGTTTCAG
>NW_027530852.1:462089-463130 GCF_008692635.1 Crocuta crocuta | reverse complement strand
CAGGTTGCCTAAAAGTTATTTTTTATGAACAGAAATTTGGAAAATATTCAGCATGGAATCCTGAAATGTGGAACGCTGGACAATTTACTCTTTCTAAAATGTGATTTAAAAAGAAAGGAAAAGTAGCACTTCTCAGAGTCACTTAACTCTCTTAACTCTACAAGGCCGTGCAAAGTAAGTTTTACCAGAGTTTCTATGTGTCCCGCAGGACTCCCTGTGCATCACACAGGTTAGGAAAATAAACGGCCAAATTTTATCTCAAGGAAATTGTCACTAACCAAGACTGATACCTTAATAATGCTGTACATGTAACTGTAGTTTAATTTGAAATTGAATTTCAATTAGTTCTTCTGTAAAGAATAAATCATTACCAAGCAATATTAGAACCTCAAAAATCATAGTTGTATTTGTTTTCAAATCAATAAAATGTAGTTTCTCCTATCAATATTTTAGTATTAGGTATCTATTTTGAGATTAGCTAAATACCGATGTAATTGGAAAGTAATGCTGGTAGTATTAAATGAGCATGCATTCTGATTTGATACTCTGATGACTCAGATTAGTGTAGATTCAGTGTGTACATATTATGAGCTTCATTTTTTTGGCTTCTATGCTCTTCAGATACAGCCAAATGTATAATTTTAAATTCCCCTGCCGGAAAGAATATTCAGTATAATATCAAAAACCACCTTAATTATTACAAATATACAAAATACCTAATCTACAGCTATACAGTTACAAAGACCTTTATGCATATAATTGCATTTAAGCCTCCCAACAAAATAATAATATAGACAATACCATTATCCCCAATTATACAGATGACAAAATTACAAGTTTAGTAACTTTCAGTATCTTGCTCAAAATATATGCAGCTTAAAGAAAGGTAAGGTAGGGGTGCCTGGCTGACTCAGTCAGAAGAGCATGTGACTATTGATCTCAGGGTTATGAGTTCAAGCCCCAAATTGGGTATATAGATTACTTAAAGAAAAAAACCTTTAAAAAAAAAAAAAACCCAAAACCAATAAGGCAATAAAAGGA
>NW_027530852.1:458387-461950 GCF_008692635.1 Crocuta crocuta | reverse complement strand
CACTGTGTTTTATATGATGTGAATCCAGGTGCTATAATACAGTGCGTGTGTGTGCATGCGCACGCACCCATGTATATAAAACAGTATCTTGTTCTAATATCACTATTAGCCCAATCTACTTGCAATGATAATTGTCATATGCAGAATAATGAACCCCTAAGGATGTCTACATACTAAACCCCAGAACCTGAGAATATGTTAGGTTACATGGTAAAGGAGAATTAAGTTTAAAAATGGAATTAAAATGGAATTAATCCTAACTATATAGAACAAACTGAGGGTTGCTGGTGGGGAGGTGGGTGCAGGCAGGGGAGGGATGGGTTAAATGGGTGATGGGTGATTAAGGAGGCCACTTACTGTGATGAGCACTGGGTGTTGAATCTAAGTGATGAATCACTAAATTCTACATCTGAAACTAGGATTACATTGTATGTTAACTAACTGGGGTTTAAATAGAAACTTGAGAAAAATAAATGAAATGGAATTAAGACTGCTTACTGAATGACACCGAGATGGGAGGTTATCCTGGATTGTCTTAATAAACTCAGTGTAATCACTATATCCTTATAAGTGGGAGAGAGAAGAATAGGGAGAACCAGACAGATTACAGTGGGAGACAGACTCGGCTCAGTATTTCTGGTTTTAAAAAATGGAATAAGAGGGCCATGCGCCAAGGATATGGGTGACCTCCTGAAGCTCAAAATGGCAAGGCAAGAGATTTCCCTTCAAAGCTCTGAAAAGGAACGCAGCCCTGCAGACACTTGGATCTTAGCCCAGTGAGACAGATTTAACATTCCTAAACTACTAATGATAATAAATGTGTGTTGCTTTAAGACAGTACGTTGGTGGGAATTTGTTACAGCAGTAATAAGAAACTAACACAATCTCAGAGAGGAGCAATAAAAAGCTAAAAAGTGCTCAAGGAAAAGCTTTCCAATTTAGTTACAGTGCCTATCTTTTGAAGAAGCAGGGCACTTTATACTATTGAAAATATTGTCTTACTTTTTTACCTAATTGGCACGGTACTCACCTACATAGGAGAATCTGAAAGATTTTGTCAAAGCTGTAACTGATAAATAAGACAAACAAGTGTTCTGCTTTTTGCCTATCATTTAGCAATTATATGACATGGGTTATGTAAATCGGGTGAAATGTTCTTTTAAAAATCTTTTTCAAAGTTCACAAATATTTAATATTTTTTGTATTCAATATAGCATTTCAGTACACCATTCTGAATCTTAAAGAACACAGGTTTTTTTCCCTTTTGTCTTAGCCAGAAATTTCTATAATGTTCCTTAACAAAATGTCCCCCAACTCAGTGGCTTACCACAACACTTGATTTCTCTTTTTCTCCATCTAAGTGTTATTGTATTAAGTTCTGTTTCAAACTGTAAGTCTGTGGTTCATCTAGAGAAGTCTGCTCTTGGTCTAAGTCAATCTCAGATTTTCTCAAGGAGGTCTCCCTGTGAGCCCAGAGACGAGAGGCACAGAGAGGAGGGAATATTTTTCTCATGCTTGCGTTCATAAAAGCTCCCATATAGTTAAGCAGCAACTTGTAAGGCCTCTTTAGCTGTTAATTTAGGGGCGCCTGGGTGGCTCAGTCAGTTAAGTGGCTGACTTCGGCTCAGGTCATGATCTCATGGTCTGAGTTTGAGCCCCATGTTGGGCTCTGTGCTGACAGCTCAGAACCTGGAGCCTGCTTTGGACTCTGTGTCTCCCTCTCTCTCTGCCCATCCCCTGCTGATACTCTGTCTCTCTCTCACTCAAAAAATAAACACTTAAAAAATATATTCACACACTGTTACTTCTGCTTACATTCCAAAGTGACTCTTCTTCCCATAGCCTAGTCCAATGGACAGAGAAGAATACTTTTTCTTTGGAGGAAGGGCCAGAGTAGGTAATGGGTATTGGCTGAATCATGATATGCTGTACACAACACCCAACAATAAAAATGAATGTTGGCTCAAAGTATAATTTTTTTTAATATTTTTATTTATTTCTAGGAGAGAGAGAGAGAGAGAGACAGCGTGAGTAGGGGAGGGTCAGAGAGAGAGGGAGATACAGACTCTGAAATAGGCTCCAGGCTCTGAGCTGGCAGTCAGCACAGAGCCCGACGCAGGGCTTGAACCCACGGACCGCGAGATCATGACCTAAGCGAAAGTCGGACGTTTAACCGACTAAGCCACCCAGGCGCCCCTCAAAGTATAATTTTTTTTAAAATTTATTTTTGAGAGACAGAGTGTGAGCAAGTGAGGGGCAGAGAGAGGAGGAGACACAGAATCTAAAGCAGGCTCCAGGCTCCGTGCCGTCAGCATAGAGTCTGAGGTGGGGCTTGAACTCAAAAACCATAAAATCATGACATGAGCTGACTGAGCCACCCAGCCACCCCCTCAAAGTATAATTTTTATGCTTCTCAAAATATTGGTATTAATTGTCCCATCACCTAATGCTTCAGTGGCCAATGCCTATTCAATCATAAAGAACTTGAACATTATAGTGAATTAGGTCAAAGTTTTATTTTATTTAAAATGAAATTTTATTCAAAACTATACTTAGGATCCTTTAAAAAAATTACCCCATACACTTTATTAACTTGCGGAAGAACTATTATAAATGCAAATTTAAATTATTTATATTTGCACCTGATGGTAGTTACGTCTGTTAAAGGCCAAGTAAAAACCGAATATAAATTTAGAAACATGAATTTAGAAATAGGAAAATGAGAAACTAGTCTTGGAAATGAAATCTATTTGTTCAAAAACATGCTTTTCAAAACCAAGTCTTGAGATTTTAATATAATGGCCCAATTCTAGTCTTTGAGAGAAGAGCAAGGTCTCAACTGTATTTCCGAACTGTAGGGAGTTTTGCTGGAATGCAACAAATAGTTTTTTTTCTATATANTATAGGAACCAAATAGATCTATTTGAAGAAGTTATATTTAGTGCTTTTGTATATATGTTAGATTGGTCAGAAATGTTCTTTGTAGTCTATTATTAGCCATGCTGTTAAGTTTTTCATAATGCTGTCCAGCTAATTGGGAAAAAAAAAACCAATGTTACTCATCAGTAATAATAAGCATTAAATATCATTCTCTGGGATCTAATCCAATAGCACTCTTTATATACAATACTACTTTTGGGTTTGAATTTTTATTATATCCTAGGTAAAGAGACCATAACAGTAGTATTTTGGTATTTATTTTAATTGTCTTTCATCAAATAGGTTCAAAGCTAATTTCCTTAGAAAGTGTACCTATTTTAAGTTTACCTCTGTAATACATTTTAAAACATGATACTTCCATTTAATAAATATTAAATATCATATAAAGAGACATATATTCTTATAAGTTAGTTGGGAAATTAGTTTAAAATCTAGCTTATCTGGGGCACCTGGGTGGCTTAGTCGGTTAAGCATNCTGCTTGTTCTACTTTTTATCTTTTAAGAAGGAAAATTAGGTCAAGAGAATATATAATGTCCACTGTAAGTGTTTAAGGAATTTACCAAATTGTCTTCACGTTGTACAGCTTTTCTTATTTATTGAATTTTATGGAGATTTCCTTCTC
>NW_027530852.1:457784-458344 GCF_008692635.1 Crocuta crocuta | reverse complement strand
ATCTACGTTCCGGTAAATGTTTGTATTTGACATTTGATGCATGTGCATTATTTTAATTGATTATATTTCCTATTGACATTTCTACTTTTTCTTAGAATTAGAAGAAAAATGAATGATCATTCAATACTTTGCTCCTTTTTTTTTTTCTGTGCTATTTGATCCTGGTTTCTTTTTCATTTAAAATGATCGATTCAAAAAAATTATTTTTAGTGGAAGCTCTTCCTTAATTTGCCTTCTACGATTTAGTGGAGCCCAGTTTTCCTGTCTTGGTTCTCTGTAAATTTCTTCCTACATATTTATCATGGGTACCTGCAATCAAATCCCAAATCTCAACCACCAAAATTTTATGCTCATGACTAACAAATTTTCATCTCTAATTCAAAACGATCTCCCAAATTTTCTCTCTCTCTCTCTCCATCTAGCCACTAGTCTGTATGATCCGTAGACACTGCAAGTGAGCATCCTCCAAATTCAACTCTTGGCTCTTCTTCCCTTTATGCTTGTTTTACTTAGTACCATCACTATGTACCCCATCATTTTATTTAAAACCAAAGGCTGTA
>NW_027530852.1:456184-457674 GCF_008692635.1 Crocuta crocuta | reverse complement strand
GCCCCATCATTCAAGTCAAAACCAAAGGCTGTAGACTTACCCAAGCTTCTTTTTCTCACCCCCTACAAGTTTCTGTAGATGGCTCCTCTATTTTTTCTCTATTTGCTCCATCCTCACAATCTGTACTTCAACCATTTTACTTTCGATCACCAAACAATATACTGAACTGTGCTTTTATCTTGAGCTCAATTCAGTTGACATGGCTCCAAAACAATGCTGGCTATTTTTATTTTCCCATCCTCTCCAAGACCACCCAAACCTTCTCTACTTTGCTCTATGAGAAGGATCTTTATGTGCTATATCCACAGGCTTTGTGGCCTTCAGACTTGTGGTTAGTTCCTTTTAATGGGAGTCTCAGGAAGGAGATGGGAACTGCATTGAGAGTCAACTCTGAAGTCTTTATTAGCTCATTTCTCTCTTTACTGTGTCTCCACAGACTGGATTCTTGTCTCCATTGAAAGCCATAGTTTCTTTAAGGTAATCTTCACTTCTCTGCATTAACACACAGTTCACCCCTTCAGGCCTTGCAGTCTGTTACCAGTGGCTGGTGCTATTACTGGATGACTGCAGGGTCCCTTTTGGTTTCCTTTAATGTTACCAATGGCTCTGTAAATAGTCCTTGTATTAGTATTTCCTCACATATTCTCTAAGAATATACCTCCTGCTGTTCTCTGGCATTTGATTGATTCATCCTCTTAACTAGCCACATGTCTCTCTACCAATTATTTCAACAAGCCTGTTTTCTCATTGGAAAAATATGAGCAATAGCTCTTCTCATGCATTTTTATGACTACTGAGTGAGATTATGTATTCAAGCACTTAGCATAGTATCTAATAATACAGGCTGAAAATGAAGTATTGTCATTTTGGTGGGTCAGATAGTTATATATTAGCAATTGTATTTGTTGCAAACTAAGTATGTGCTCAAGAAATGTTAGCTTTTCTTATCAATTTTCCTCATTTTTTCCCTCATCTCAATTACTATAAAGACTTCTTGTTCCTAGCTTTGCTCCTACCATGCATGTGTTCCTTAAACATATCAAATTATTTCCTTCATTAGAAGTTCATGGAGTTCTACCCAGCTGTCATGCAGAGTCACCAAAGGCTTTTTCCTCCCTTTTTTCATTTAGAAATTTTGATGCAGCTTCCACAGAACAGCCTTCAGGGACATACTCCACTAGGTAGCTCCCACCTGGTATTTTTATTCTCAGAGATGCCTGGCTGTGATTGTCACAAATGCCGTATTTTATAATAATGAATATGTGTTACTTTTACATTGTGTGTCCTCATTCACTTATGTATAAAATCAGAAAGATAAGGAGTTTTGTCCCATTCACTCATACTTGTAAAAATAGCCCCTATGGCAGTGTTTGGCTCTCAATAAGTATTTATTGAAAATATAAGTTAATAGTTAAATAGAAACTAATAAGAGAATAAATGCAAACATAGGTATATATCCCTTCTGACCTTAATTTTTTTCATTGGTTACC
>NW_027530852.1:455199-455452 GCF_008692635.1 Crocuta crocuta | reverse complement strand
GATCCAGTCATTATCTCTTTAATTAGTTTTTTTTTTTTTAACTTATTTTGAGAGACTCTGTACCCATGCAGGGTCAGAAACAGAGAGAAAGAATCCCTAGTAGGCTTTGCATTGTCAGCACAGGGCCTGACATGGGGAGTGGGCCCACAAACCGTGAGATCATGACCTGAGTGGAAACCAAGAGTCAGACACTCAACCGACTGAGCTGCCAAGCTTCACTGGTTTCCTCTAACACAGAGACCTTCTGGCCTCA
>NW_027530852.1:452044-455019 GCF_008692635.1 Crocuta crocuta | reverse complement strand
TAATGTAGCTTATTCATATACTGTTTCATTTACTGTCACTATTTTCTAAGTCCCTCCTTAGCCAAGTCATTATACTCTTTTCAAGACTCAGTTTCAAATGCCTTTTCAATGTAATGTAATTCTTCAATCTGATGGCAGTATCCCTCATCTTTGTTATCTTAATAACTGGACATAAATTTTAGCATATATCATAATGTATTTTATATGATAAGTATATAATATATATTTTAATATAAATATTTTTTATTTTTTAAATGTTTCTTTATTTTTGAGAGAGAGAGAATGAACATGGGAGGGGCAGAGAGAGAGGAAGACAAAGAATCTGAAGCAGGCTCCAGGCTCTGAGCTGTCAGCACAGAGCCCAAGATGGGGCTCGAACTCAGGAACCATGAGATCTTGACATGAGCTAAAGTCGGATGCTTAACCGACTGAGCTACCCAGGTGCCCCAAATGTGTATTATTTGTATACTGCTTCCACCAGACTATGAATTATGTAAAGATAAAGGGCCATCCTTTATTGTCACTGACCCTCTCTTTATGTCACAATGCATGCTAAAGAGTTGGTGCTCCATATATAATTTTGTTATCAATCCCTAAATATCTTCTAGGTTTTATGTTAGGTAATTAGGCACTCAGAGATAACCATAGACCTGTAATCTATTTCCTTCATACTTAGACAAAAGGAGAGGAGTGACGAATGATCTCTAAGAGCTCATGTTATAAATATGCTCATAATCTATACTGTTTATGGTTTAAAAAAAAAAAATTCAGAATGGTTGGCTGANGGTGGTCAAGTAAGCATTTAACTACTTGTGGAATTAACAGTTTATAAAACAGAAGAGTCCCTAAACTCTCAAAAAGTCATCCATTAATCCAAAAGCAAACTTTATCACAGTTTACTAGAAAATGAACACCTAACAACTTGGAGATCCTCCAAGTAAAAGAATATTCCATCTCTTCTTGATGCTTACCTGTAGCATTTGAGCCTGGAACAACTCAGAGCCTGGAATTGGATTCATATTCTGTCTCCCTCTCTCTGTGTGTCCCTCCCCCACTCACTCTCTCTTTCAAAAATCAACATTAAAAAAAATAAATGGTGTATTTCTACCCTCCATCTTCTATCAACATAAGAGAAAAATAGCCTCTTTGTATTTTTTCAATTAAAAAAATGCAAGGTATCAGGAAAACCTTTGCTTATAACACATAGTTTCCTTTAGTATATCACACCTAGAAACCTGAGTGAGGATGATTCCTAAGATCAATTGTGAAATTCCGTAGTTTTCTCACTAACTATGGCCTTTCAGGAGTAAAATTATAAATAGATTATATGAGTCTATCAAGAGCATTATCATGTAGAGTCAGATTTTAAAGCTGGATAATGATATCAGAAAAATACAAATAGAGATGCCACCAAAGAGGCCTGTTTATCATTCAGAATTTGAAAGTTTTATGTTTTATTATCATGAGTTTGGTTCCATCCTTGAAGTAATATTGCACATCAGGGCTCTGGTTATCTGAGCATTGGCTATCTTATGTTTTATTGAAATGCCAGTTTAATTAGTGCTTCAATTGAATATCTGTAATATCTTTCACAAGGCATTGTTACAGTTTTTCTTTCCCCTTTCATGGACTAGATACATGGATAAAAGATATCAGAATTATGTGCAAACTGATGAAAAACCCTTACATTATATGTGAGTAAAAAAGTCTTGTCCAAGTTTAAATAGCAAGAATGTAGGGGCGCCTGGGTAGCTCAGTCAGTTAAACGTGCAATTATTGATTTTGGCTCAGGTCATGGTCCCAACAAGCCCTGAGATGGGCTTCATGCTATCAGGAGAGCCTGCTTGGGATTCTTTGTCTCCCCCCCTCTGCCACCCTCCTCTCTCTCTCTCTCTCTCTCTCTCTCTGTCTCTCTCTCTCTCAAATAAATAAAGTTAAGAAAACAAAGTCAATGGCTTCTGTAACTAGAGACTCTAATCATACCAGTTTAAGTTTGCTTCCATTAGTGCTTTCAGTTCTCCATCCTACAGTGCTAGTCTCATTCTAGAGGTTCTGCAAATGGAAGCCCAAGAGCCAACAAGTGCTCTAGGCTTCCCTCATTCCTATCATTTGCCATCAAAGTCCAACGAGAAATTTCACAGGGAGCTCTGAATGACTACCCTTGAGTCCTGAGTTCATTTGCAAACCAATCATTTTCCTTGGATGTTGGGATGTTCTAATTAGCCAAGATCAGTCAATATGCTCTCTCCTAGATCTTGGGCATCTAGTGAGCAACTATGGAATCATCTGGACTGAGAATATGGGATTCATGGTCCCTCCTCAAGGAATTTTGAACAAAAGTCTCTCTCAGCTAATCAGCCAAGTCTAGGTATCTCCTTGCTTTTTAAAAAGATGTCTTATAAAAGATCTATTTCAGAAACAGGGGTAAGGCCTAGTGCATTCCATGTACCACTTGAGGGCAGAACAACAGTTTTTTTTTTTTTTCTCTTCCTCCTTTACTTTTATCCTTTAAAAGGTATTATGTTGGGAGAACTGTGTGTACTTTTCTTTCTCCCTTCCCTTCCCATAATCCCTCCCTTCTTCAAGTAATGCCTGGTTTGAGAATATTTTATGTGAATTTCAAAGACTCTTATGCTTTACTACTATGAAATAGAAGACAATTAAGCCAAGAAAAATTAAGATGGGGATGTAAGATAAAGCCAAATAATACTATTAGTCTTTTTCTTTTTTTTACATATTTATTTAACTTTGAGAGAGAGATAGAGACAGAGCATGAACAGAGAGAGAGGGAGAAAAAGAATCTGAAGCAGGCTACGGCTCTGAGCTGTCAGCACAGAGCCCGATGCAGGGCTCAATCTCACAGACTGCAAGATCATGACCTGAGCCAAATTCAGTCGCTTAACTGACTATGCCACCCAGGCCCCCCATTAATCTTTTCCTTAAATGCATTAATATCCTAAATATCTCCTAATACA
>NW_027530852.1:443922-451550 GCF_008692635.1 Crocuta crocuta | reverse complement strand
GAAACCAAAGAGGTATTTATTTTATTTATTTATTTTTACAAGAGGCCTCATAGAGGGAAAAAAAAAACAAATGGGGTGGGGTGTGTGTATGTCACAGAACGAATACCAAATAATGTAATGTACAATACTGTCAACATTGCTCTAGTAAATATAGCTGTTAAAGTTTTAACAATATTTGGGGTCGACATTTCTACAATAAATGAAGCTCCCGGGTTTAAAGAAATTTTTTGTAGAAGTCCACCAACACAAGTTAGTATCATTTAATGAAAATTCAAGTCTATAAAAACTGTCCTCAGAGAGGGTTAAAAGAACATGGGTCAAAATCATAACAGGCCTCATAAAGACTGCATTTTCTCCTCTTGTCTAATGTGAGCTACTGCAAATTTGTAACCATGGTAGTGCTATTATCAGATGTGATTTGTGAAAAATGATTCCATTAGCTTTTGGAATAATGGATTGGGGTTTGACATTAGAGGTAAAGTCATAATTGTATCCATCCAATAAGAAATGGAAATGGAGGAACTTCAGAGATTTCTTTGTACACTCAATCTTATTCCCTCTAAAATGTTAACCTACTTCTTTCTAATTCTGTCTGGTTCTACATACCTTGGCCTATGTCAATTCACTTAGGATTTACTAACTTTTCTTTCTCTCAAAAGTTAGGCCCTACTCCTATGTGGCCCTTCCTCATCTTGTCACATAGGCGTGTATTTGGTTGATTGATTTTTTTCCTCCCACAGGGGTTGTTTCATGATCTCTGTATATATTAGTCCAGGGAAATAATATGAATTATGAACCAATGGATAACATACAAATTCCTAAGAGTAGAAGGTTCCATCCATGTGGAGACCTACCAGCCTGCCAGCTTTGTACACCAGTGAATTATGAGAAAGTAGTAAATTGCTTAAATTCTATTTATGAGTATCCTATGTGGAAAATATAAAAACATGGGAACAGTTTTAATAAAACAGACCTTCAAATCTTATTTCTTTTAAACATACCTTACTGAAAAAAATGATAGATTTAAAAAGTTGCTAGAAGGACAAAAATAACGTTACTGTGCTTTAAGAAACCAGGTCATTTAAAAAAAAAATATCCACTGAACAATAGTAGTGAAAGCAAAATGTTTTCCAGCAATGAAAAAAAAAAATTACCAGGATACCTATTCCCCGGATCTCCAATTCAAGCCCCTAGGCTTTTTTTCCCCTCCCACACTTCAACTAACAGCCCTTCTAAACCAAGAGGACTTTTTCCTATTAGTCTATGTATTTGAAAGTACAAGGCTTTATCTGACACCATCACTTTTATAAGTGAACGAATCCAAGTATAACAAAAAGAGGTTATTGCACACATTATGGTTTTGTTTTTATTATTATTATTATTTTGTTTTTTTGCATTTCCTTTATGTTTTGGTGGTAATGGTGTTGGCAGTTAAGGACATTTGGAAATGGGCATATAGTATTCCACATAAATGATATACCTGATGGGCTCATGTACCAGCTCAGAACCCATGGTTGCATCCCTTACAAAGACCATTGATTTTAACAATGAATGGAGGTGTCTTACTCTTGAAAAGTGAAAAAAAAAAAAAATGACTTTGAGCAAGCTTGCCATCCACTTCTTAGAGACCACATTGATTAATCCTTGTCAACATCTATAGATTTCACCTTAAACTCTGCCAATTTTCCACAGCTATTAAATGCTAGGTCTTAAGCACACAAAGCAAAGAGTAGAGAGACCCTGACACTGTCTTAAATTGTTGTGACTCTGTTTGGATCTTAACAAGTGTTTAAGAAACTGGAAAAAGGTGGATAAAAATGTCAGGAGACATGGAGAATTTTTTTAATGAAAATTTGAGCACTGTAATACATAATCAAGATGTTCTAATATTTGACAATTGTAGGAAACGGTATATAAAATAGTGCTATTGACATCATCATCTATAAATTAGGAGATGAGTGATAAGGACTTCCTGTAAAAGGCATTACTCGTAAACAAAAAGATTTTATTCTGTGTTACATAACAAAGTTACTTTTCACAAACTAAATATGATTTATTTTTTGCTTGTTAATTTGATGTTTGCTTCCTTTTCAATTTTAGAAAAGGGATTTTTGCTTCCAGGTTATTTTTTTTCTCTTTAGTAAATAAAACCAACTGCTGAAAAATTACTGAAGCAATTATTTACTTAGTACAATCAGAGCCATAAACACTGCCAAGAAACATGTTGTCCCTCTCTGTCAGCTAAATCCTCTGTAGGTTAAGTTCTGAAAACATGTAAAAATGACTTTCCAGTTAGGGGCATGCTTTCGTTAGGTACTTTAATTCTCAGGAGAGAAGGTCAAGCCCACCTCCAGCTATGTGGGTTTGTTGAACCCTCAAGGGCATGAGTCTGGCCCTCAGTGACATCACGGAGTAGCTGCACACCCAGAGCTTCTCCGTGATTCACTTTAAATACACTGCCATGCTCTGGGACTCTATAAAGCCATGCTGAAGGGCACAACATTTATGCAGGTTTGTCTGAAGCAGCCCCTCCTAAATATACTTGACCATGGAGACTTTTCTTCTCCAAGAAACATAGTTGGAGGAAGTTATGTACAAGAGTGGGCAGAGGAAAGAGGAGCCAACAGAGAAGGATGAAAGAGAGACAGTGAACTGAGAAGAGGTCCTGAGAAAAGAGAAATAATGGAAAAATAAGAAGAAATATCAAAGGAAGCTATTTTCAGCGGCCAAAGTTCTATCCTTACTTTTTCTGGACTTCAGAAACGCTGACGCTGTCCCTCCCTACAACACGGGAGGGAGGATGTCAACAGGGGACCTGTTCACTAGTGCTGTCATCTTCAGGTTTCATTAAAAATCCCAGATGGAAAAATATAGCCTAATTTGTGCTCACAAGCAGTAGCAATTCTTCTGAGAAATGGAGTCATTTACATTTGGGTCTGACTCATTTGGGAGGGAACAACAGAGGAAGAGGTAGCTAAAGTCACAGTTCTCTTCGGAAGCTGCCAAAAAAAACCACCTTTCATTGTTTTATTACATGTCATGTGTTGCTCAACTGACTTCAGGTATTTCACTAGATATTTTATATGTGTTATCACATTTATTCCTCAAAACACCTACATGGGCGAGGTACTGTACCCCCTTTTGTAATATAGGAAACTATTTAGAGTAATAAAGCTGGTAATAAAGTAATAAAGGCAAAAGATACTGTTCAAACATAGGTTATCTGACTCCGTAATAGGTCTCACAGGCTATACCATGAGCAATTTATGAGAAATGCATCTGAATGAAAATATACCTTTAGTCCTTTTGTCTTGTATTAAAATGTTTTTTTTTCATAATCAGCCAATGACTCTTCTTCTTCCTGACCTGTATCAAGTATATCTTTTTATCAATATTAATGGTACTGAATCAGAATGTTCAAAGTGAAACATGTAACACTGATGTACGCTTATGTAGATATATCCTTTTTACAATCTGATTGTGAGGCACAGGGGGCTTTTGAGGCTTTTTTGTTTTTGTTTTTGTTTTTTTTTTTGCTCTTTTCTCATTTTATTTCTACTATCTTTAGATTTCTATGTAATTTGTGCACAAGCTTAGTCACAAAACTGTCCCAATGAAGAAACTTGGGATCCAGGTTTCCTCAGCCAGAACACATGTTCCCTCTTTAGCCTACAATCCCTTAAGACTCTAAGTTGGCCTTATAATTGTGGCAGAGCCTTGTATGCCACAGAGCCACAGTCATTTGGGCAAGGGGGAGAATGGCAGAAGACGGAAGCTTGGCTTCAGGTACAATAAACTTGGCACCTTTTTCAAACAGCGGTGCAAAAGCCAAGTATCCTGAATCAGTTACCAGTTGGTACTTCCCCAAAGGGAAGTAACAGTTCTCCTGAATGACTAAGGCTCCAGAGTAGCCTCGTCCCACATCTTGCTATAGTTTAATTTTTTAATTTTGTTTATTTTTGACGGAGAGCAAGAGAGCAAGCGCACCTAAGTGGGGGAGGGGCATAAAGAGGGAGACACAGAATCCAAAGCAGGCTCCAGGCTCTGAGCTCTCAACACAGAGTCTGACACAGGGCTTCAACTGAGAAGCGAACCAACTGATCTGCCTAGGTGCCCCTCTCTTGCTATTAAGAGAGTTTATTAAATTTCAGATTGAGTTCTGGAGGCTTTCCCTATTCATTAAAAGCCAACACCATGATATATATAGACTACCAGACTCTCAAAGTTATAATCACTGATAAACTGTGGTAAAATTAGATTCTCTGTGTCTCAATGAGGAAGAATTAAGGGTTCTGTGTAGTAACAATAATTAAGTAACATACCCAAATATTCTACCATCACACTTCATGTACAACCACCTGGTCATGGCTAGGCTAACTGTGAAGTCCGTAACTCTCCATCAACCAGATGGGTGACTCTGGAAAAATATCACAGTTTACATATTAAAAACATATAAGTCAAATGCAGAGATCAGAAGTCAAGCTTCACACCAATTATCCATGTGTCCTTGTAAAAGCCATTTAACCACTTTGTGTTTCCTTTTTCTAGTCTGTACTAAAACTGACAGAGCAAGTGTTTGGCAAGGTTGTTTCAAACATGAAAAATGAGAATACATATATAGCACACTTGAAAGAGCCCCAGGCCCAGGATAAGCATGCAACAAATGTCTGTGACTATGGCTGCTGGTACCCTAAACTAACTGAATAACCGAAGATGGGATCAGATAAGATGCAACACTTTTCATGGACATCTACATTTAATGGTTAATGATGTGATCAAAACAGTTCACTCTGTTCTATTTTAGGTGAGTTTTGCAACATCCAATGCTTTATGTTCTATTTATTCATATTCCCTTAATACTGCTTAGTGAAAAGCACTTGCTACTTGGAACTCCTCATTTTTCTTTCCAGTGTTTCTCTTTATTAGTTGCGGAGTGACTGTCCCTTTGGGTCACTGCCTCTGACCCCACTTACCCATCACACAAAAATAGCCACACAGTATTTAGGTTAAAGGTTCTCTTGATTTTCCATCTCATAGAAGAGAACATACCATTATCTATACAATGGAATACTACATGGCAATGAGAAAGAATGAAATCTGGCCATGTGCAGCAACATAGATGGACCTTGAGGGTGTTATGCTGAGCGAAGTAAGTCAGGCAGAGAAGGACAGCTACCCTATGTTTGCACGTATAGGAGGACTAGGAGAAACTTAACGGAGGACCATGGGGAAGAAGAAGGGGGGAAAATGGGGGGGGAGAGGGAGGNGTATCTCCCTCTCTCTCTGACCCTTCCCTGCTCATGCTGTCTCTCTCTCTCCTAGAAATAAATAAAAAAATATTTAAAAAAATACTATGGGGAAAAATGTTTAGCAGTATGTATTAGAATTAACATTTTCATAAAAATACATACATTCTCATCTATTACATTACTGTACTTATGACTTCTCCCCTATTNGGGTTTATCAAGAGAGTAAAGGATTTTCTAAATTCATTTAGCTTCTGTCACCATACTGAAAAATGAATTTGGAGGACTACACCATAGACAAATGTCTTATTTTGGAGAAGGTAACCTTTTTACGTTAGTTGTGAATTTTAGTTCCTACGGGCAAGAAGGAAGATACAATGGAGGGAAATGCATGATATAAAAAAGTGGTAAGTCTGCCCTTCTTCCTTAGTGGTTTATGAGAAGTAGAATAGAAAGTTAGTGGGAAAGTATGTTCAATTGACTCAGAACTCAGCTGAAACCAGCCAAGGGAGCACCTTAGGAAAACCAAGGGAAGTATGGGAAATCTTAAGAACATCAAAGGAAGAAGAGGAAGCCTTCCCTGGCAAAGCCTGGAGGAATCGGAAAGCTTTAGGTCTGACAAGTCTATCTCTAGACCAGATTCCAAAACCTTTACAGTGACAGTTTACTGAAGATAAAGGGAAAGGATTAGATGAATGAACCTCAAGGAGCACCCCTCTGAGGTAACTTTGGCTTCCCACAGCCTGGGTGTCAAAGCACCTTGGTGACAAGACTCAGAGGGGTTATGAGGGCCACTGGACCCAAAGGTAGACAAAGGGGCAATGCAGAGAACAAATGGCGGTTATCATGGACAGATCACAGCAGAACCAGAACCTTTTTATTAAACGTGGTCAGCAGGCCAAAATCTACAACAGACCAGCCACTGCATGGGTGAGACCAGAGAGAATCCACAGGACAGTAAATGAAAGCCAATTCTTCCTCTCCTCTGTTGCCAGGGCAACCAAATATCCAGGCTCCCAAACACTCCATCAATGGAAGGCACCCATTTATCCCACGAGGGTAAGCAGAGCCTGACTAAATCCTCAGGCTCCTTACTGCAGAGAATCAGGAAATGGAAGAAAAATTAGAGAAAGGAAGCTTTAGTCAAGTTAGGTTTCTAACAAGGATAAGATGTGAAGTGAAAAGCTAACATTTTAATTTTCCTTGCCAATTTTAAATTTGTTCTTGATCTTGTGTGCATGTGTGCGAGCTTGCACATTCCAGAGGAAGAGGGTTGGATGGATGAGATGAGGATTACGTGTGGAAGGCACTAGCAACTATAGTATTGAACGAAAAGGTTGCCACACTGTATCCAGGGGAAAAAAAGAAAGCTGAATTTATTGCCAGTTAAGCAAGGCAGACCTGGGTCAGTACCACACCACCTCTCAACAAAGCGAAGTGCTGATCCTTTTATAGAGTTCAGGGAAGCAAAAACTTCTGAGATTGGCAGATCTCAGAAGCAGCGTATTTAGGCAGTGGTTCATCTTTAGCTCTGGAAGCATAATTATTGGAGCGTGACTATTGCTGATTAGTAGCCTTTCAGAAGGGTGAGACTATTACAGATTGGCGGGTTNGTGTTTAATATCGTAGTTTGTGGTCAGGTGTTACAGTGTCCAGCAAACAAATCTTGTCCTAGGAAGAGAGTGGTTTTTGATTTTTGTTTCTGAAATTCTCAATAGGACATCGACTCCATTTCTGTGCCCCATCTGATTACACGGTATAAAACTGCAATGCTGCTTACAAGAAAACACTATCTTAATATAAATTACATTACAGGCTTTTAAGCAGATTTTGCTTATGGCCCTCTGTTCCCTAAAATCTCTGTGAAGTCAAGTGTCAAGAAAAACGTCCAANGGAAGATTTTATCAGAAAAGATTAAATTATAGTAAATGGCCCATATACCATTTCAAGAGGTTTATAAAACAAAGAGCTTATTTGATTATTTCAATTTAAAACAATTAACTAGGAAAATAGTAATCCTAATATCAACAGAAACAATATATTTATGACATAGTGTAAAAAAGTGATAAATACCCAGTTCTTAAGAAAATAAATAACATCACTTGATTCAAATAACATGAACATTTTCTTTTCAAAGAAACATCAGAGTCATTCCTCCCATTAAAGAAGACTACTAGCTATGTAAATTTTAATAGTTGTCATGGGAGGAAATTACCTCACTACTAAGCTAGTTTCTTCCAGTGTCACCGTATGAAAACAACAACTAAAAGCTAGTAATTGTTTTGTTAAGAAGTGGCTGGCAAACCAAGGCTGCTGGCCTGCTTACAGAAATTGCTCTGTGATCACATCTGTGTTATGTTTCTTTGACTTAGTCTCTGATTG
>NW_027530852.1:439949-443344 GCF_008692635.1 Crocuta crocuta | reverse complement strand
ACATAATCTCTGATTGCTACCATAACAAATTATCACACAGTGGCTTATAGCAACACCAATGAATTGTCCCATATTCCATAGGTCACAGGTAGACACAGGTGTCCCTGGGCTAACATCAGGGTGTTGGCAGGGCTTTTTTTCCTTCTGGAAGCTCTAGGTGAGAATCCGCTTCCCAGCTACTTCCATCTCCCAGAGGCCACCCTTATCCCTGGCTCATGGTTCCCTTCTTTGATCTCCAGAGCCAGGAGCATAGTATCTCCATTCTCTTTTTTCTTTCTCCCTTTTCCACTTTTAAGGATCCTTGGGATTATATTGGGCACACATGGATAATCTACTTATTTTAAGGTCACCTGATTAATTCCTCTGCTACCTCAAAACACTTTTGCCATGTAAACAAATCCATTCACAGGTCTTGAGAATTAGGTCTTAGAAACCTTGGGGGAGGGGGTATTATCCTACCAACTACACCCTTTCTTGCTAACAGGTATTATCTAGATCCCTATTAGAAAGGTGAGCAAGAGGGTAAACGAGGGAATTTAAATCAATCATCAGATTTTCTTTACTTGGTCATCCAAACAACCATTGAGAGAATAGGGAGACAGGTGACCCAAGTAGGAAGTCACATAGGGGTAGTCAAAAGCTTTCTTGGGATTTTTATATTGGAGACTCCTCAGGAACCTATCAGAATGTCATTTAGGGAAGTATTTTCCTTCTAATAAATTCTCGTTTGTTCTTTCATGTACTTCAAATTGGTTTCCTTCCTTGCCATCACAGTCTTCTGCATCATTTGCCTGAAAGTGACTGTACAGAATTCTGATACACAGGGGAGCATTTTTTCAACCTGACTATCCACTTCTTAAATTGGTACTAGTTGAGAGTGATACAAACAATGATTTATTGTCTAATTTACTTTATTTTCTGAGAAAAGAGTGTGAAAATCTCAAGAAAGGAGTCATAATCTTATTTCTTAACTGAATCCCTATCAGCAGCTAAAAGGCTGTGGCACTGGAGGGTAATAAATCAGCTTAATATGGTATTGACTAATGGCTTTGTAATTTTCAAAGTGCCTGTATTGTTCTAAATCTTGTTAGGATTTTACACTGCATTGATATGATTTCTTTTCGTAAAAAATAATATGCTCAAAACTTACTGGTGATCTTCCAATTTCATTTCTTTGCTCAACTGAAACCATGGCAACCTGTGGATGGAGTCTTTCATTTTTTTTTTTCCCCTCAGTGTTAAAGGGATCTCAATCTTTTAGGACTAACCTTCTTTCAGATAAAAATTGCTCTACTACAGATATATAATAGGAGTGCATTTCCCTAAACCTTGATATAGATCTAAATACATTATTTTGCATACCTTCATACCACCTAAGTTTAAGTGGTTAAAAGCGTGTAAGAAGATTTCTTTCAATTCACTTTTTTCAATGGCTTTCAACATGTTTTACAAAAGCAAACTACAATTTATTTACTATGGCATATTCTCTATTTCCATAGTAAATGATGAGTAAAAATGGGTCATGATCCAGTTTAACTACAATCTGAACCAGACAATTATTTTATCAGCATGCAGCAAATTCTCAGTTGTGTTAAAGCATAAACTGCATTTTATTTTAAGCATAAAACCAATCTATGGAAACTACAGAGTAATATTTGTAATAAAAAGGTAATATTAAGAGAAAAAGTGACATTATGATGTTACAGATGGAGCTTTTGTTTGGGAATCAAACTATTTGGGATCTGGATATATATTTTGGTTGTCCATTCAAGAACTATTGATAGAGTGCTTGCTGTATGCCAGGCTGCACACTACACACTGTGGTATAAATGGTCAAATAAATGAAAAAATCCTTATTCCTCATTGAGTCTGAAAAAAAACTAAAGAGTATTATGAGGAATGATATTTGGGTACGATAAAAGAATAAAAGGGGTCCAGAGATATAGATAGTTTAAGATCCCCGCAAAACTGTCCATATCCTCTCAGCTAGAATCTGTGACTATGTTATCTTACACGGCATAAGGAATTTGGGGAGGGGGGTGTTATCCTGGATCACCTAGGTAGGACCAGTGCATTAACAAGGGTCCGTATAAAAAAACACAAAGGAACGACAAAGCCACAGAAAGATATAGTGACCGAGGTCAAAGAGTAGAAAAGAGGCCTAACAGATGGCTTTGAAGGGGCCATAAACTAAGCAATCTCTGTGGGCTCTGAAACTGGAAAAGGCAAAGACATTCTCCCTAGATCCTCTAGAAGCAACAGGGAAGGACCTGCTGACTCCTTCGTTTCAGCCCACTGAGACCCGCACTGGACTCCTAAGCTATAGAACTGGAAGGAAAAAGATGTATCATTTCATATTATTTTTTTAATGTTTATTTATATTTGAGAGAGTGAGCATGATTAGAGAAGGGGCAAAGAGATATGGAGACAGAATCTGAAGAAGACTCCAGGCTCTGAGCTGTCAGCACAAAAGCCCAGCATGGGGCCTGAACACATGAACTGGGAGATGACCTGAGCCGAAGCCAGATGCTCAACCAACTAAGCCACACAGGTGCCCCAAAAATGTGTCATTTTAAACCCTTATGTTTGTAGTCATTTGCTAGAGCCACAGTGGGCATTTACAACCATTGGGAAGCTGCTGCAGTCATAATTCATCTTAGATAGTATTCTGTGAATAATTCTAAATGTAGACAATGTTGTTGATCTCCATTCAGTGTAACTTTCAATATTTCCAGCTCTTTCACTCTCTCTCATCCCCATCCCAAGCCTTCGTAAATATATGTGCGTGCACACACACATCCCTAAATGCACATTCTAAGGCTTTTCCATTAAGAAAACTTACATTAAGAATCCCCAGCACTGCATTTGTAAGGACTTGTATTTTATTCTGGAATTTAATTTTTTTTTCTCTTTTCTCCTTTTCCTATGTTCAGTGTTTTTCACTGACTTAAGTCAACAAATACCTTCCTGGGTGGATTAAGATTCAACCATGTAAAAAGAAAAATGGAAACGTCATACGTACTGCTTAAGTAGTGTATATCTGGGAGTGCTCAAAGTACTTTCAAGAATATATTCCATAAGAACTATGTGTGTGAAATGCCACACTTCAAAACTGAAATCCTTGGCCAATTGCCTTGACTGATTTTTTTTTAAGTTTATTTACTTATTTGATAGAGAGCGAGACAGGGAGGGAGCAGCCGGGGGAGGGGGGTCGGGGAGGGCAGAGAGACAATTCCAAGCAAGCTCTGAACGTCTGTGCAGAGCCCAACGTAGGGCTCAAACTCAAGAGCTGAGTGAGACCATGACCTGAGCTGAAATTAAGAGTGGAACACTTAAGGGGCGCCTGGGTGGCTTAGTCGGTTAAGTGTCCGACTTTCACTTAGGTCATGATCTCG
>NW_027530852.1:438419-439933 GCF_008692635.1 Crocuta crocuta | reverse complement strand
TGTACCGAAGAATCCTTGATCTGACAAGTTTTTGATCACCTACTCTAGGATTTGAATCTGAAAATCTCAAAAATGATTCTATCTTATATGGCCAATTCACACACAAACTAGTGGCACTGTATACCAGATAAGTACATGCATTAGAGTTACTCATGTGTGTGCAATAGAACATTAAAAGAACCACTTCCCCAGAAGAGCAATTTTATAGTGTATTATGTACGGAACCCACATGCCTTAGAGAAATCTCCTATAGAAATTACTATGGAGTATCTCATCTAAACAACGAATTTCCTTTCTATACATGGATTTACAAGAATTTGTCTGAAGTAAAATAAATGAATATGTGATTCTTTATTTTTTAACAGTATCAAGCAAATCTGACTGGTGTCATGTTTTTCTTTCAATTTGATCAACTGGTAACAAAATTACAGTGATCCCTTAAAAAAAGAAAAGTTTCCCATTTTAAGAAAACAGTACTTTTGAGGGCTCTATGAATACAAACCTAACTCCTCAACTGTGGTGAAAACTTCTACTAATTTGCGACAGAGAAATAAATTCAGGGTTTATTATGCCCATACAGCAAATACCTGGATAAAAAGTAANAGTTGAGTCTTTTTCCTTTAAAAAGCTAATAAACACAGATCATTAATAAAATCTAGGATTTGTTGAAAATACCCCTGTGTACAAAGAGAAAGTAACAAGATCAGTTCTGGCCAGTCAGGATTTAAAATTAAATCAAGTGTCAGGGCACCCGGATGTCTCAGTCGGCTCAAGGCATGATGTCACGGTTCCTGGGTTTGAGCCTCACAAAGGGTTCTGTGCTGATGGTGCAGAGCCTGCTTGGGATTCTGTCTCTCCATTCTGCCTCCCACCCCATGCCTTCCCCACTTGTGCACAAAAGAGCTCTTTGGCTCTCTCTCAAAAAATAAAAAATAAACAAAAAAATTAAATCAAGTTTTAAAATGTATCTTCAAAAGGTTGCTGTGCCTAAATACGATCAATTATGAGGCATTCATTTGAAAAATATGCCATCTTATTTTTTAAAAAGCATCTTTAAATATTAAACTAATCGACATTCAAANTGACTTTATGGTGCTATTTTCTAGGAGTAACTGATAATATTACTGCAGAATGCTAAGAAGATGCTACGCATCCTTAAAAACTAATTATTTTTTCAAATGTTGACTTGTAGCAGTTTTCCTAGATGGAATCTTAATTTGAATCCTACTCTCCGTTTTTCTTAATAAAAATATTTTGCATTGCATCTGTCTTCTACTGGCAATACTGCCAGTTTGTACTGATTTTTGGCATATTTTCCCTCTTAATTGCCTTTCCACATTCTACAGCATTATTATGCACTGATTTCAAATAAAAGTAAATGGTGATTAAACACTTTACACCCTGAAGAAAGGGAATTTGAAAGCCTTTTGGAGATGGAAGCAATCCTTGCTAACTCTTTTAAGATGTGAAAAAAAAATTTACTATTGGGCATTTTAAGAACGAAATTTATTTCC
>NW_027530852.1:434356-438360 GCF_008692635.1 Crocuta crocuta | reverse complement strand
GAGATTTGGGAAGGTTAATTCCTGGGTGTGGTTTATTTTATAACCACCAATGTATGAATTCTATACTATTGCTCCAGAAAGTTACATTTTTTCCCAGAGTACCTATATGAAATCTTAGTTTTCCTTTGTTTATAAGAAGTAAATCATTATCATTAGCTGATTATCCAATTTTTCCTAAAATTTTTATGCTAGAGACTCTAGACTCAATAAATATAACAATTATGTTTAGGAGGCGAATAGCAGCGTTTTTATTTTGCATAAAGAATAAGGAGGATGGAGTTGGTTCTTCAGCCTGTTGTTTACTTATGTCAAAAACTTAACTACTGGTTTTGAACTCATCACCATGTATTTTTTTAATGTTTTATTTCTGAGAGAGAGAGAGAGAGACAGAGACAGAGACAGAGACAGCATGAGCAGGGGAGGGGCAGAGAGAGAGGGAGACACAGAATCTGAAACCGGCTCCAAGCTCTGAGCTGGCTGTCAGCACAGAGCCCGACGCGGGGCTCAAACCCGTGGACCATGAGATCATGACCTGAGCTGAAGTCGGATGCCTAACAGACTGAGCCACCCAGGCGCCCCTCATTACCATGTATTTAAATCAGGGAAGAATGAGAGGGTCAATGCAAATGTGTTTAAGATTACAAGATAAATTCAAGGATTTATTACTAGGATCTAGGTTTTCTATTAATTCAAAAATACTATAATCAGAATTAGATTATCCTGGCTGACTGGTGCCCTAATGGCATTGTGGAATGGCATGTTTCTGATCCTCAAACTCTGAAAAAAAAGAAATGTCCATAAGGAATTCTGTCATGATGTATTTGTCTTAATACGAATTTGACAATATGTGAACTTGTCCTGTTAAATCTATGAAATTCATTTTTACCTTGTCTTTCTACATTTGCTAATCCCATAAAGTTTTCCTATTTAGTCTTAGAAATCTTTTAGTCTATTTGACAAGGCCAAGTTTGAGCTTGGGAAATGTTTAACATTCATCTGTCTGGCTTTGGCAACTAAACTAGCCAAATTGAATAACTGAAAAGGTACACTTATCAATTGGTCTCTTCCAGGGACTTCAAAAAGTCTTGTCAGTTATTCTTAGAATACTCCTAAAATGGTATCCTAGGCCATAAGGGAAACCACAATCTATTTCCAAATGTCAATTTTGTACTGTTATCACTATTGGAACATAGTTCATTAAGACTAGAAATTAAAATCGAAACTTAAAAAAAAGATATTTCAGGGGGAACATTTTTCCAAAAAATGTTTTGGAAGAAAGGAGAAGTTAGAATAGAAATTTGAGACTATTTTGTGTAAACGAAGATGAGAATATCTTGTGACAAAAAAATCTATAGGGGCTAAATTTGTAGTCAAGAAAAAATTAAAAGCTTTGTGAATCTTACTGAATGAGAAAGTCTAACATGAGATGAATTCACTCCAAGAGGTTAGAAAAACAACAATCAAATAAAATGAGACAAGTAGGAGAAGTAATATAAAGATGTAATGAGATAAGTTTCCTTAGAAAACAGAAACATTACAGGGGCACCTGGGTGGCTCAGTCAGTTGGGTATCCAACTTCGGCTCAGGTCATGATCTCACGGTTTGTGGACTCAGGTGCTCACAGCTCAGAGCCTGGAGCCTGTTTTGGATTCTGGGTCTCCCTCTCTCTCTGACCCTCCCCTGCTCATGCTGTCTCGCTCAGAAACAAATTAAAAAAATTAAAAATTAAAAAAACCAGAAACTTACTTTTTTTTTAAAATACAGGAAATGTTTTTTAATAAATGAATATATTCATGATTGGCAAGCTTTTTCTATGAAAGCTCACAGAGTAAATATTTTCTAAGCTTTGCAGACCGTAGGGACTCTACAGCAACTACTCAAACCTCTCAGGGTAGCGAAAAAGCACTCACAGACAACACGTAAGTGAATGGATGTGGTTATGTTTCAAGTCAACTTAATATAAAAATCAACAGCAGACAGGATTTGGTTTGCTTGCATAGTTGGCTGACCTCCAAATTAAACCAAGCTTTCTCAATAAGAATCCCCATTCGTTTTCTAGAGTGCGGGGAGCATTTAAAACATGAACACCTATCAATATTCCTTGAACACTCAGAGGAAACAAAGCAGAAAAAAGCAATGAATTATGTAAGCATTAAAAAGAGGTGTATACTATAACTCTTTTACAAAATTTATATGGCTTTGAAGACAAAATGTGAATCTGAAGGAAAACATTACACTTCTTGCTGAAACCTAGGAACTTGAATGTACTGAATGCTTTAGGAAGAGGCACTGGAAAAATTCCAGAAGCAGGGATGGCAGCCTCTGGCAAAACTAAACTCCCGAAACAAGAAGTGCAAATATACAGTATGAAAAGAGAAGATGTATGTAACAAATGATCCTGAAGTTACTCTTTTTATAAAGGAGTAAAAATATCTATGTAATTTTCTATAAGTAAATAAGTACTATGATCAATTCAGGTTTATTGTTATCCTGTAGCCATTAGCCATTGAATACGTCTTTCTTGACAAATTCTTTGATTATCTGAAAAATCTAAGACAAATAACAAAAAAATAGAATTTAGGAGACTTCCCTTTGAGTAACTAGTATCAAGTAATAACTTACTTTAAATCAATAACCAATAAATATTTTAAGAGGATGAAAACAGTAAGAACAAGCCAAATGAGAATGGTCTATAGTCAAGATGAATAAAAATTTAAAACTATGGAGATAAAAGATTTGGTAAAATGGAGACCTGTCATGACCTGTCATGATCTTGATGAGGAAAATTCCCTATTGCTAATATATATATATCTTCAATATCTAAATTCCAATTGTGATTACATTACATTAGTATTTGGAGTTTGGAAAACTGATTCTAAATATAGTGTGAAGGAATAAAAATGACATTAGCCTACATTTACGAAAAGATTCTCTGACCAGCATCAAGGACTGTCATTAGCAGTCTCCAACTGTTAGCCCCTTTAGGGTCCACCTCAGCTTCTGAGTAGAATTCACACTGTCCTTATAGCACCCCCAGAAAATAACTGAGCAAGTAGCTGCGATTCATAGCTCACTCACCACCACTGCCACCTTGTTCTTTTCTGAGCTCATAACTATCTCTGTGGAAGAGGTTTTGAATGACTAGCTCAAGAAAAACCTAGGCTGGTGTACAGATTTCAGCTCAGAATATGAGACAATTCTGGAAAGGGAGAATGGCTATACTAGAGAAACTCTCAGGAATGACTTGAAGAGTGGAGGGGGAAAATCTCAGTGAGAANCAAGTAAGTAATTATCACAAGTTACAAGATTATACACACACACACACACACACACACACAAATATATGTATGTATGTGTATATATATATATATATATTCACAGCTGGTATCAAAAAAGTCTGGAATAATGGTGTGTGGATGGATAGCAAAACACAAACTAAATGAATGAGGATACCTTTGTTTTACTTGTCACTGCCCTCCAGAAAGCATCCTCCATCTAAGCGGCACTAAACCAAATAGACAAAATTATTAGCCAGTTGATATTAGCCAACCTTCAACAATGGCTACACCAGAACTGTCATGACAGGTGCACCAATAGAATGGTCAAGGCAGCAGAGATGAACGGTAATGTGGGCTCAGCAATATGGCCCCCTACTTAACAAGGCTAACTTAGCAGTTTCTGCCTTCAAACGCCAGCCAGAGAAACCAGCAATGAGCTCTTGGTATGACAGCCTTCCTCATAGAGATCCCTGGAAAAACCAAGGGTGTATTCATTCAGGTATAAACACCTCTTCTGGGTAGGGGATTGTATTTCTTGCCCACAATATCTCAGCCAGCATCATTATTGGTAGCCATTTGATTTATACTTTGGATATCTAGAAATGTAAATAATATATGCTGATAAAACAGTGTAACAGCCCATAATCATTGAACTATATGTATGAATATAGAAAAAAATCGTCCTAGCTAGATTATGGTGATAATATGAGTGGTTTTTTTAATGTG
>NW_027530852.1:419412-434322 GCF_008692635.1 Crocuta crocuta | reverse complement strand
TGCTCCAGGCTGATTTTCCTGTAATAAATATTAAATACTCTATTTTTCAATTTAAATATATCATAAATCATTAGTTTTCTGTCGGACAGAGTATCAGCGAACACAACAGTTTGCTATTCCATCTCCTATAACTAAACATCTTGTATTTCCAAATAAACTGTGAATTTTGTAGACAATCTCTACACTGACCAGACAAAATTCTATTAGAGCATGTTGGACATCATTTGTACTCTTCCATCTGTAACTACTATAGCCAATAGGGATGGAGGGTACAGTGCTATAGCCCTAGGTCTATGTGAAGGATTACTGCTAAATAAAATGGCAAGGGCTCAAGTTTATAGCTCCTTCTCAGCTGTGGAGCCACACTATTAAATAAAAATTCACTTTTTTTTTTTTTTAAGTTTTTATATGTATTTTTTTAAGCTTCCCCCAATCTTTCTCACAAAAGGGCTGGTGAAAAGTAGAAAATTTTGTCAATTGTATATAAAATAAGCAATCCCTGGAGATCCATAGCCTGCCTAACAGCTGTGAGTCTCTGTGACTGTTATCTAAAAGCAATATTCAAAAGGCTCTTTGGGGACCATAGAATATAGGATATGAATTGCTCGTTAGTACGTATTTGTTGTAAGGGGTATGGTAAGCCAAATATGAATTTCTTATTTCGCAGCTACACAACTATGTTTTCTAATCAATGGTCAGAAACATTAGCATTTACTCTTTCTTTATATTGTTGCAAAGAAAGAAATAGGTATCATCTTATGCCTACAAGTATGCACCAACAACTCAAGGCTGAAACAGTATGGCTTTCCGTGAAGATTTATCATTTTTAGGTCTTTCTCTTTTCCCTTTACTGAGTTCATTTTAGAAAGAGATAACAAAAATAACCATACACTAGTCTTATTTTTATCTAAAATTCTAAGGCATTATAGTGTGGAATGAAGATGTAGATGGCTTTTAGAAGTAGAAAAGCAGACCAACTCTCCATTTCCAAGAATCAGGAATATGATAAATGCTTTCTCATTAAAATGAACATATTTAATTCAGATGACAACACTAATAAACCATGTGCCGCCTCAATTATTTCATTATGATGCAAGATTAAGTATTTTTTCACACTGACCTCCTTTTCTCCAGACTGATATAATAAAAAAATGATGTATGTAAAAACATGAAATTCTTAAATATATAGCTCAAAGGGCACAGTATCTCCCTATTTACCTACTAAAGCATCAATCAGTTTTATAAACCAGTATTTAATAGATTTAAATATATTTTATAAGCAGGTAATTTGTTTAAGTGTTAAATCTTTGTAAATGAACATCTCCATATATTGTAGAATTTGAATATTACTTTCCCTACTCAGGGATATTAACTATGCCAGTTTATTTTCACTTATGTAATATCACAGTAGGTACTGCATAAATTAATAGCACTAGATGTGGATAAAGCCTTGTAAAAAGCATGGTCTTGAAAGATAGCTGTTTTCACCTACCACTTGAGACTTACTTTGTAAGCTGGAAGAAAAGCTGTATCAGCAAATTACAAAATGTTATTTGCTCTGTTACGCTGTTCAGACAGCATCTGTCCAATCCTGTTTCCAGGGGAGCCACATTTGAGTTATGAAAAAGTAGATAAACAGTAGCAACTGCTAACAGACCAAGCTTAGGCTCTCATGGAATACGACAAGTAAGTTTTTGAAGACTAAGAAAGTTTCTAGAGAGTAGTCAAGGCTGCTTCCTACCTCCTTTCAGCAAAATCAAAAGGAGCCAGTCATTTAAAAGGTCACTGTATCAGGTCAACTTAGGCTTGATGAAGAATTCAAAGTAGCAGTGGCTTAAACAAGCTAGAAATTTATTTTTTATTTTTTAAAGTAACAACCTAGACTAGGTATTCCAAAAATTAATAGCAGTTAACTGCTGGCTATTATGCTGTGCTACCATCCTTATGTGTGACATCCTCACTGTGGTCAGGCAGCCACTTGAACCCAAACACCATGCCTCCCTTCCAGCTCAGTGGAAAGAAAAACAGGAGATTCCTTCTCTAAAGAAGGACCTTATCTTCTAAGAAACTTCTGAGAATATTTTCATAGGACATTAAACTACATTGCATTGTCCAGAACTCCATCACATGGCCATACTTAAATATCACCGAATATGCAAAATTAGTTCACTGTATACCCAGATAAAAATCAAGAGTTTTGCTACTGTAGTATCAAGGGCAGATAGCAGTCCTTGATACAGCCACAAACTTCGAGAGAATTGCTCTTATTTCTGTTTTTGAGACCAAGGTAATAGTGTTAATGCAGATACATACAAAATTGGATAGGCAGAATGTGAAAACATGGAACAAACATAGAATACCAAGGAGAGCTTCACAGTTTGTGAGTTTGAGCCCTGCATCAGGCTCTGTGCTGACAGTACAGAGCCTGCTTGGGATTCTCTCTCTCCCCCTCCCTCTCTGTTCCTGGCTTTTTTTCATTTGCTTTTAACTACGTAGGTAATTATATCTTTGCTTCACTTCATGAATTTGAACCTAAATGATGAAAAATATATAAAACAAAGGAGGAAAAACACTCAAACTCAAAGATGTTTGGACTAGGAGTAACAGATCTCAACTCTTAAGCCCTGTTCATATGACCAAAAAGACTGGTATTCTCAACTCCAAAATATGTGCCTCTTTACTGCCGCTTTCATATACAAATATATAAGCTTTCAAATAGATTTGTAAATCCCTCTTATTATGGTAGTAGGTCTGAAAATACATTGTTTATTAATGTATCTTATAAAATGCTTATTAATATAATGAGGCAATAATTATGGTATATGGAGAAAATTATATAAATACGTATAGATAATAGTTTATTACTTTTGATTGTTAAAAATCCAGATAAGCTCAAGAAGCATAAAAGAAATAAAAAGCCATAAACTCCCACACTGTATGCGTCCTATGTGCACATCAATAATTTGGAACATTTCATTTTGTTCCAAATTTTGTTCCTTCTTTGTGCACTTAAGACAATATGGAGGCTTCACCTCACTTGAGAAGAGGATGGAGCTAAAATACTTAGAACAAGGTATGCATCATAACAGACAAAGATAGTTTATTACACTGAGATTCAAATCCAATGCAGTAAGGGGGAGGAAAACAAAAGGACTGATTCTTAAAGTTAGGATTGTGGCAATAGCTTGACTGATGATACCAGTTTTAAAGTACGGAGTTTTCAGATTTGTGTGAGTTTTGGGTTTTTGTTTTTTCCCCTGCTATGATAGTCACATCTCTGTGTAGTTGAAAGGAGTGACAGCCTGGGCAGCTGGCCAGATAGCAAGGTAATGCTGGAACCCCTCTGTGACCTTTTAACAGTAATCTGAATCTACCTTGTCAGAACGGGTGTTTGTAACATGTCTTCCCGGACTTCCCACTAACCACACTCTCCATCATTCTCTTTGGGCAGCAACTCTGTCTTTGAAGAGACATCAAAGCACACCATGTGACTTGAATGACTTTGTGACTCAGAACCCATGATTCTATTCTCATCCACTTTATTACTATCTTTACCAGGTCATAGAGACCTAATAGAAATTGTTCGATTGTGAATATGGGTGATGCCATTGACTGCTGGAGAGAAAAAGGGTCATTATTCCATGAAGCATACATACCTACTTAAGCCAAGAAGTGAGGCTCCATCACTGTTCCCTCCCTAATGAGCGTAGCTATGTAGTACATGGTGAAATGTGTACAAGTGCATTCATCAATTGCTATGAATTTCCAAAGATTTAGGATTTTTTTTTTTTACTTTTCCTCAGATCTCTTACATTGATACCTTAATTACAAAAAATACAGAAAAACTAAAAGAAGAAGAAAAAAAAAACCCAGAAGCCCCCTTATTGACATGGTTAGGGAAGTTCTGCAAATCCTGCTACTTTAGACTACTGGTGGCCAAAGAGAAGTCTTTATAAAATTCAATTAAGGCAGAGGAATAAATGGCCTGAGAATTCAGAAAGATTGATTACTTCTTGTGAGCATTAACCTAGGAAGGCCTTTTAACCAAGCTGGTATATTTAACAGACCTTGAAAAATAAGAGTATTTGTGAAGTTGGTTTAAAACTGTTATTTCATAAGCAAAGAGGCCTCAAATCCAAAACTAATTAAGGGCAAAGATAGCAGGATGCTTCTAATGAAAGGGTTACAGCGCACTTGCACCCTTTACGTAGCTCTAAGAGAGACAAGCCAATGGCCACCCTTGAGCTTTAGAGAGTCCACATGTCAGAGACACACACACAAATCGAGTTCTTCTATCTCATCAGGGAAGCTAGGTTTCTTCATCTAATGCTCAGGACAAACAACATCTGTTCCCTCTCATCCAACAGAGAAACCCTTCCCCAGATCTTGCCCTCAGTACAAAACAATTTACAATTTTACTGCATCCCAGCACCAGAAAGGTTTAAAATTTGTGCCATGGCCACTGCAAAAGATAAACACTGCCTCAGAGTTTGGGCAGAATGTGAAAGACAGAAATATTTGAAGAAAAGGCAAATGAATACACTTCTGAAATGATTTCCATGGGTACGCATCTAAGCAGGTTCTGCCTACTGAGATGGAACATCTCAGCACTAGTTCCGTGTATTCATTTTTTGCTTCCTTTAATGTTTCAACTTCTGGTTCTAGAGGTATGGAGGAATTACAGTAGGGATCTCAAAAACTGTATGTGGCAGCTAAGGAATATTTTACAATATTAACAAATTTCTGTTACTTTTAAATTTGTACAGGTATACCCTAAAATACAACATGATTTACATGGGCGAGTGGACACTAACATTAGAATTTCTAAAAACTTATTTTGTATATGTAAGCGTTAATCCTAACTTTAAACATGAAGTGAAGAACTGTGAAAACTTTAAATAATTTTGTTTTAAAATTATTTTCGTTTACACATTTTGCCCTATTTGTTTTCTAAGACAGACCCAAGGGTTCAGGGTGCCTGATCCAGGGCACGAAACCCTAGCTACTCTGGGACAAACACCAGACTGTTGAGATCCTCTCTACTGTAAGCTCCTGGGGCAAGAGTGGGGTTTTGAGGAAAATGTCTCTACCTAACCACCTGTGTCAATACAGCCCTTTTATCTTTTGTTGTGGCAAAGAGTTCACCCAGTTTCAGATCTTTTTCAGAGGGAAATGATCCATTGGTAGCTGTTGACTCTGGTGTGTCCATGAGAAAAGTTGAGTTCATGATCTGCTTGCTCTCCCACCTCAGACCACTCTAATTTTTAATGAGTATGGTAATGTTTTGAAATAAAGACAAACTTACACAAACACACATGAAAAGCAATTTGCATTTTTCTATTTCATTTAATTCTGATGACTATGTTCAAATCAGGTGAACTCTGAATAAAATCTTTAATTTCTTAATCTTTCAGATCAATGCTCTCCATTAATATTTGTTGTGAGTTTGTCAGTTTCATTTAATTCTAATTTTTGATGACCTTATGTTCAAATTAGGTGAACTCTGAGTAAAAGGTTTCATTTCTTAATCTTTTCCATCAATGCTCACCATTAAAATTTTCTACCATGATGGAAATATTTTCTGCCTGCCCTGTCCCATAGATTACCTACCAGGAATACTTAGCTATTAAGCCATTCATGTGGCTGATAAACTACATTTTGACTTTATTTTAATTTGAATAATCATGTGTGATTAGTGGCTCTGAATCAAAAAGCATAGCTTTAGACTATTACTTTCTACTCAATTTATGAACATATTTTATGGTCCATTAGATAATTAGTAATTTGCTCAAATAAAGGCAAACACAATAAACTTTACAAAACAATTATGTAGTGATTTTAACTCCAGAACTCCCCATCCCATTATCAGAATGTGGAGAAATGCATAAAATACTCCTCATCCTTATTATTTGGCCCATTTTAAGTTTTATAAAAACATAGCTTTGTATATTTTTCATTTCACGGGCTTGAAAAAATCGAAGAAGAAACTTAAAATGTATTTATTTACTATACTGCTTAACTTACATCTCTTAAATGCTTGGGATACATGGTATGTTGCCTGCCTTCTTCTCTTTTCCTCTTCCTGGAATGAAGAGCTTAAAGAGGGTAAGACTCCAGACATTACCCAGATAGTAGATGAATAGAATTCTAGGCCATTCTAGGCTTGGATAGTATTTGAAGAATAACGATTTAAAAAAAAAAATCAGCTATAGGATATGGTGTTTTATAAAAAATGATGTAGTATAGAACAGGAAGGAAGGATCTGAGGAAGGACACAACTGATGGAGAACAGGCAAGGCTCTATGCATGACATGCAGAGAGCAGTAGTGACCATGGAACATGAATTAAAAAAATGACAAACATCAAAGTAACAACTTACAGGTTATTCCTTAATAAATACATTACAGTTGGAATTTTTGAAATCCTCACTTTGTGGTAAAGACATGGCAATGGCCAACAAAGTCNGCTGTTTTGGAAATGAAGCATTGCTTGAATTCTTTGAGTATTTATTTTGTCATGTGAAATATGATAACAATCAGGTATCCCTCAGTGGAGGACTTTGAGAATCAAGAGATAAAGTGTGGGTTGAAGTGCTTAGTACAATCCTAGGTACTGTGCAAATTATAATGTAAGAAATCATTTTCTTACTAATAATGGCAATTGTTACCCATTATATGATTCAACTTAGGTTAAGGTTTTAATATTTAGAAAAATTATCCACTTAATGATCTTTTTTTGTTAAAAATAAAAACATGTTTTTAGATCCTAAGTCTGTAATTTCTAAGGATTCCAAAACTAGGAAACTGTGGCCAGAAATAGGACGCATATGATCAATTGTTCTGTAAAGAAAAACAGTAAGATATGCACTTGGTCATGCATTTATAAAAGTTATTATTTCTATTCATTCATTGCATTCATTCTCAGTTTAGGTAACTATTTGTCATGGCCTAAATGCTTAGTACCAAATGAGCAGGCAGCTCCAAAGAGAGACATAGAGAGAAAAAGAGCAAGAGAATGTTTTTTTAATTTTACTTATTTTAAGAATTCTCTACACACAACATGGGGCTCATACGCATGACCCCGAGGTCAAGAGTTTCATGCTTTTCTGATTGAACCAGCCAGGAGCCCCCAGGCGGAGAGATTTCTCAAGTACATGTTCTCTAGAGCCTATCATCCATACTTCAAGAGGTTTCTAAAATAGACTATTTTCTCTTTCTTCACCTTTGAAAAGATTTCTTACATCAGAATTAGTAACATACAGAAATTCTTATCTTTAATTTCCTTTAGGTCAAAATAAAAATATAGAGTCCATTTTATCAAACACGTAGAAGAGGAAAATTGAATAATAAAATGCTGGGGTTTAGAGCTTATACAATTGCCAGAAAGGACTTGTAGACATCATAGGGCTTCCTTATGTTCATTCTGTTGATATACAGTATCCAGAATTACAGTTCAAGTTATAAGCTCTGTTACAGTTACATCAAAGACATGTTTTGTAAAGAGCTTGAAAAAAGCACTCTGACAAGCAGATAAAGCCAATAAATTTATAAATATTTTCTAATGCCACATACATCATTAGAAACTAAATCCAGGCTATTTTAGGCCTATGTGGGCATTTTAATAACTGAAAAGGCTCTTTAAAATCAAGTTGTTAAAAGTATTTTCAGTAAATGTATTAACACCTAAAAGCTACTAATTAATGAGTTATCTCCTATGCACCAGATAATGTGTTAAACCTATCATTTGGACCACAAATAGACAAGCCTCAAAGTGGGAAGTTTGAGCTCCATGTTGGGTAAAGATTACAGAAACAAAAAACTAAGAACAAAAAAAACCACACAAGCAAGNTATGCAGAGCTATAAGCAATTTCAACACACAATGAATGTTCCCAGTACCACCACTCAAAAGCCTTGTTCTAACCCTACCCATCTCAAGAAAGAAGTAGATGTGAAAACCTACTGCCTTCCTCCAAAATACACCTCACTACCAAAAACACTAGGAAGGCCATCAAAACTAACAAGCAAATTTATTGGCCAATTCGCAGTNTGCCTGACACCCTCCTTTCTCAGACACTTTATTCGCTTAAAGTCCACCTCTCACTCTGGGTTCCTCTACCCTTTGCTACTTTCAGTTGTCTTTATCAATCCTTTCTTATCTTCCCATCCTCTAGCTGACAGAATATCCTTGCACTTAGTGTTTTGCTTACTTTGGTCTCAGTGTTAAGTAATCTCATACAGACTCAGGATGCTAACTTTCCAATTCGTATGTCCCCTGAATGTCAGATTCATTTGACATCTTGACATCTGAATTTCAATGTATAATAGGCATTTCAAACTTACCAGGTTAAAAACAGAATCACCCATCTCCTTCTACTTGGCAAACCTGTTCTTCCCATAGTCTTGTCATGATTTTTAGAATATAAACAAAATCCTTACTTTGAACCACAAGGTTCTACCTGAGCAAGACTTCAGAGACTCCCTTGGTATTATATTCCAGTACCCTGCCTTCACTGAGTCTACTCAAGGCAACTGGCCTTCCTGCTTCCTCATGAAGTATGAGAAAAACCATCAGCCCCTGACACAGAGGCACTGGGCTGACACCACTAGGCCTCAGGGCTACTACTACTACAAGCTGTCCTGAGGCCAACCATTAGGCCTGGATATTATGATAAGGGGTGTGGTGTTCACAGCTAAGCCATATTGTTTCCTTGAGGACATCAATGGCACTATACAAAGTGTCAGGAATGTAGTTGACACTCAATAAATATTAGCTGAATAAAGAGCTGAAATCAGTAAGTGTCATCAACAAAGGCAGTAAGTACTTTTGCACTCTAACTGTAGCACAGCTGAGGTATATGGATGTTCCAAATTGCAGTAAGCCCAATTACACCTGTTTGAGCATATTCAAAGTAAATTTCTACTAATGATCATTATGTACGTCATTTAGCTTGCAGCAACTTATAACTTTTTAAAAACGTTGCCCTTCTCTGGTTATTTCATCTTCTAGAAATACCTAGCTAACCACTGATTTGATTCTGTTTTTACAAGAATAAGAACTTGATTTTTCCCTCAGGTTCTATTTCTTATAATTTTGTTCCAACTTGAACTTAGCGTCTCTCTACAAGAACAGAAGAATTAAGTGCTTAAATTCCCAGCTGCTGTTAGTTGCCTAGTTGTACCAGTAGCTCTGGACTAAGACTACTAATAGAGGGCTACACTGGGATTTTGCTGATAGGTTGAATTTANTCATGTTGATAAAAGTGTTTTTGTAAATAAGTTAGCCATCATTCTTATTTTTTACATATATGATATATATAAGTATTAGTTATACGACAGAAAATTTTAAATATTCCCATTACAACACAGACATTATATTAATAGGCCTAGGTATGAAGAACACAAATATATAATATTCATTAACTAAGAGTTATAATTTTATCAGTAATTTTTAAAAATGTTTATGTAATCTGGTTGCAAGTTACATTATTTCAGTGGAGAAATACCTTTGTTNACTTTTAAGGACCTATCACTGTTTTAAGTACAGAATACCTCTAATTTTTTTAAACATCACATTCAGGGGGGGAAATATGTATTTATTGCCCTATATGTAAATATGATGACACTTTGAGTCTGCTTATAGATTGTATACTATAAAATTCCTTATTAGTATTTTTTATTAAAGAAGTAGACTGAAACATCTCAATTTTAGATTTATCAATTGATGGCACTGCAGTTAGGTTTTTCATCTGTTTGATTCTCTAAAATATCAAGTTCCCTTTGCCACCTTCAGGAATAGGAAAGGGAATAGGGAAAGTTTGATTCTTCAAAAATTTTAACAAGTATCTCAATCTTCTGAAGGGCATATATGAAGTGTTTATAGGTAACCTATTTAATCATGCCATATTGAACACTTTCTTACTAAACTTGGGAACAGGACAAGAGTATCTGCTCATACCAATTTGAATCCACATTGTTAAGTAGCCTCCCCCCACCCCATTCATGGTTTTGTGTTCTGTGCTTAAGCTNGAATCCACTCAGATATTCCTAGGAACGCAACAAATTAAAACATTCTAAGAAAAAAAATTCTGAACAAAAAAGACCATAGTAAAACAATAAAAATACCTATTCTCTGAAGCAAAAAACATTTTATCAATTACATAATATATAATATATGTATTATTTATTTTGGTCTACTTACATGTTCTTCCTATTTCCTTCTCAAGAAGATCAAAAATAATTACACAAGCATCAAGAACTACTCTCTAGCTAGTCTCTATTCCTCTGGTTCCTCTACTCCCAATGCTACTTTTAGCTGGGCAAGGATCCTTAAAACATAATATTTATGTGTGCATAAGATCATTTTACTTCACACTTGACAATGACTCTCAAGTATTGGATATTGGAATTTCATTCAAATTTGGAACTCTTAACACCTATGATTGAAACAAGGATCATCCAGCTACTTAAATATTTCTAAGACCTTTCAACAATTACAAATTTCAAGTATTAATATTTGGATGTTTACATTCAATATGCCAAATCTTAAAAGTATTATGAATACAGTGCTTAAAACATTTGCACATATTGATAAAAGATTACATATAATTAAAGGTAACAAGATTATAGATTATGCATTTACTCATATATCCAGAGCTATAGATTTATAACATAAAAGGACTGGAACAAGAAATGAAGATGTCACACTGTTGTGGGTCATGTTAAGCACTTAAATAAACAAACTTTCTTCCAGAACAAAGCTCATCATTGAGGAGAAACTGTTGGCAGGGTAATCCAAAGTCAAGAAGACAGCAACAATGGGGGCCAAGAAAAGCTAAGTTTCAAATAAAATTTCAAGAATGGAACATAGACAAAAATAATAAAAATCAAGAATGGAACAGAGAAAAAGCAGAGCTCGTAATACAGGAAGCAAGATTCATTGTTAACTGATGAAAATGAGAGAAGAACAAACACTAGAATGATAAACTTAGAAAATCTATTCTGACCAGTTTGTTCTTGTAACAGCACAAATCAAACCAAATTTGATTTCACCATGTCAAACCAGCAAAAAAAAAAAATAGATCCTGGTGAAACCTCAATACAAAATTATCACATGATAAAAACGTACGTACCAAAATAGTGTTCTATGAACACCTCTTGAACAGAAACGTATGTCCAGAAACTAAATTCTTAAAAAACATCTTAGATTTCAATCTAAAATTTTTTTCCAGCTGTGTGGAGATAAAACTGGCACGTAACATTGTGTATTTAAAGAATAGCATGGGATACGACACATGTAGATTTTGTAAAATGTATACAATATAGTTAACAAATCCATCACCATACATGATCACTGGTCTTTCATATGTGATGAGAACATTTAAGGTTTATTCTCTTAACAGTCAAGTACATTAGGTACCCCTAAAATATTCACCCTGTTAAAGGTACTTTATACCATTTGGCTAACATTTCCTTTCCCACAAGCCCCCAGCCCGTGGCATCAACCATTCTACGTTGTTTGAGTTCAGCTTTTATTACATTCTGAATGCATATGACAGCATATAAACTATTTTTCTCTTACTCATTTCACTTAGTATAATGCCTTCAAGTTCTGGTTTTATTCCAAATACCAGTATTATGTTTTATATGACTGAAGAATATCTCACTTTACATATACACATTTTCTTCATCCATTCTGTGTGCAGGGATACTTGCCCACAAGCAGCTTCTGTATCTTGGCTATTGTGAATAACGCAACAATAAATGAAGGGGTGCAAATAGCTCTTCCAAATAGTAATTTCATTTCCTTAGCATATATATCCAGAAGTGAAAGACAAAAGAGTACCAATGAGTGAGGGAGGGGCAGATAGCGAGGGAGAGAGAGAATCCCAAGCAGGCTCTGAAGTGTCAGGGTAGACCCTGATGCAGGCTCAAACTCCCAAACTATGAGATCATGACCCGAGCCAAAGTGGAGAATAAGACACTCAACCAACTGAGCCACCGAGGCGCCCCTGTAATTTTAGTATTTTGAGCCACCTCCAGAATGTTTTCTATAGTGGCTGCACCTATTTACATTGGCACCAACAGTGCACAAGGGCTCCCTTTCACCCACATCCTCACCAACACTCATTAGCTCTTGTCCTTGTGGTAACAGCCATTCTAACAGGCTTGAAGCTGTATCTCATTGCTGTTTTGATCTCTGTTTCATTGATCAATAGTGATGTTTAACCCCTTTTCATATATCTGTTGGCCCGATTACTTACAGGTCTTATCTGCAGAACGGTCTATTCAGCTCTTGTGGCTTTTTTTTAATTAGGTATGTTTTTATTGTTCTTGATTAATAGGTATTCCTTTTTTGTTTTGAAGATTAGCCCCTTATCAGATGGTTGGCAAATATTTTCTCCTATGGCATAGGTTNNAGACTCATCCAAAATGCTGCTGCCAAAACCAACATCAAGAAACCTTGCACCTATATTTTCTTCTAAAAGTTTTATGGTTTCAGGTCTTTGGATGTGCCTGCTCTTCACTTGTTCCCTCTTCTCTCCAAGTAGGGTTTTTTTTTTCAGATTGACTGCAGGCCTTCCCTCAATGTGGCAATGATAAAATGCATGCTCACATGCTTTTTCCTTGTGCAGTGCTTGATGTCCAAGTTTCTGTGCTTTCTGCAGAACCCCCAGAGTCTGGTGATGTGTGTGTGTGTGTGTGTGTGTGTGTGTGTGTGTGTGTGTGTGTACCTGCACACGTTAACTAGCCACACGCAAAGTCTCACTCTCACCACCCTCAAGGGCCTATACAGGAAGCTGGCTGTCAAGTAGGTGTATGTGTCAGTAAGGCACATTCCCAGTGGCTTGTGAGCCCATCTTGAGGGAGTCCCTGAAGCAGAAGGATCTGCATCCCTTTGAGGTCTCAGAGCCTGGATGCTCTTCTCCCAGCTGCTTCCTGTTCCCCAGTGGTGCAACTCTATTTAATACTCAGGATGGGACAGTAAAGAAGTGGGCCTGTTTGGCATCATTCCACACTCCTTCAGGTAGGGGTCATGTGGGTCAAGTCAAACAGTCCGTCTTCTTCAATCCATCTGGTTTTGGCTTTCTTCCCCCCCAGTGTTATGCTAGAACTTCTGTGTTAGACTCACTCTCATCCATGGAGGATTTTAAGAATTGGTGTTCTTGTTTGGGTGTGAGAGGGGGGAGGTAAAGACAATAGCCAACTCCTAGTCTGCCATTTTGTCACTATCCTGAAGTTATTTAAGGTAACAGAGTTATGAAAGATCAACACGAAGTGCAATTAGAAGAACATGTTAATGAGGTAACTGAAAATTCAGATTTGACCAAAGAACCTGCAAGACTAAGAATTTTAACTAAAGTCAAACTCTTTCAGATATGAAAATTCAAAGGAAAAGCAAATCAACACAAGGAATAGTTATGGAAAGGAGCAGATGAGAAGGAACTTTTTTTCATCACAAGGAATTAAGGATAAAAAAATACAGAGAAGCTGTAGAAATGGAGAATAGGTAGTCAAAAATCAACATGAGTCTAAGTTTCCCTTCCCTCCAAATAAAGCAAACAGAAGAAAATTTTAAATGCATTAGAAAATTTTCCTCAAATATAAACAAAAATTATGAAAATATACACTACATATGTAAGAAAAAGCTACACACCACACACATGAGGGAAAAACATCAGCCAAAGCTATCAGCATGGACATACATTTTCATTCAACTTCAGTTGTATGGCAGCTCAGTCAGTTAACCATCAGACTCTTGATTTTGGCTCAGGTCATGATGCCAGAGCCACAGAACCCAGGCCTATGCTGGGGTCTGCACTGGGAAGGGACCCTGCTTAAGATTCTCTCTCTGCCCTGCCCCTGGTCATGGGCATGCTGTTCAAATAAATAAGTAAAAATATAAAATAAAATTAAATTTTAGCTAAGAATTGTATATCCAGCCAAAAAATATTCAAAGTGTTAAAAACCAATCTTTTGAACATCCAGGATCTCAGCAAGTATTTTTACCATGAGAGTTTGTATCTGGTAACATTCCAGGGAGTAAACTTTAGGCATCCTCAATGACTAAAGAGATAGGAACTTCAACATTGGATACTGAGAATTAATTACTTATACCAAGTAACACAGATTAGTTTTAAGGGTTACAATGTAATATATAAAAGCTATGTATTCTCACAATACATATTTTCAAGTAAGAAAAATGTAGAGATAATGAGAAGAGGACTTGAAAAGGAGAATATACTTGGATCAGTGCCTGTGTAGCTCAGTGGATTAAGCATTTCTCTTGATTTCAGCTCAGGTCATGGTCTCTCTGCTAGAGCTCTTTTTTTCTCAAAATAAATAAACGAACATTAAAAAAGAATTACTTTAAAAAATAAACTTGCAGATTGCCTTCTAAGCATTAAATAAGACAAATAAGACTATTTCAAATCTGATACTAAGAGAAAGCAAAGGGATGAGGAAGAACGTATTAGCTAAAAGTAATCTCACACTTGGGAACCATTAAATTATAGCCAAACAAGGAAGAGTCAGGGGTGGCTGGGTGGCTCAGTCAGTTAAGCATCAGACTCTCTCTCCTCCTGCCTCTTATCTCTCTGCCCCTCCCCTGCTCACTTGTGCACAGTATCTCTCTCTCAAAAATAAACTTAAAAAAAAAAAAAAAGCAAAGGATACTACAAAAGCAATCATTATTGACAAGGTCCAAAGCTTTCCTAAAATTGTAAAAGATATGGCCAAGAGAGAGACATAGACATCAATAAGTGTTAATGGGTTGAGTTCAACTTTCAAAAAATAAATGATGTGATCTTAACAGTGCTAAATCAAATAATATGCTCTAAACAAGAGATAAATACATTCAGAAAACTAAAAAAAAAAAAAAAAAAAAACAACCAAACAAAATTTAAAAAACCA
>NW_027530852.1:418449-419388 GCF_008692635.1 Crocuta crocuta | reverse complement strand
GAAAAAAAAAAAAAAAAAATAAAGAAAAAAAAAAAAAAAAAAAAAAAAACACCCAAAAAACTTTTAAGGATGCACATGAAAAGAATGTGGAGTTCAGGAGATTTCTTTTTCCATCTTTAACGAAGTTTCATTTTCCCTTTAGAAATTTGGCATTCCGTAACACTGTATAACAAAAAGGATGGTCAGTTGATTTAACATCTGACTCTTGATTTTGGCTTAGGTCATGATCTCAGAGTCATGAGATCAAGTCCCACCTCACTGGGCATGGAGCCTGCTCAAGATTTTCACTCTCCTTTTACCCTTCCCTGCTCATATGTATGCTTTCCCTCAAAAAAAAGAAAAAAAAAAGTCTCCCTCCATTCTAGATTATCTTTTAAATGGCAACAAAAGTAGCTACATACTCTTTATCTGGATTCAAAAGGATTCTAGGGCAAACCTTTCATTATCCTCACAGTATCCAATCACGCTTGGAACACTTAGGCTCCTTCATGATTTGGCTATTGTTGAAAATGCTGCTATGAACATTCCATCAACCTATTTTTAATTAAATCACACCATTTCTTAAAATCTTCTTCTATTAACCACAATGTCTCACTTGTATTATAGTAATTTCCAAGTATCTTGAAATTTTCGCCATGTCTGAAATGGTTTGTTTGAATTGTTATCCTATTAAAGCTTTCTGTCTTGTAAAGTTACTCACCAATGTTCTGATTTTCTTGTACTCTTATGTTTGTCTTCCTTCTATTTAGACTTTTCTTCCCCCTAATTTTCGGCCCTTATATACTGAACCAAAATGAGTCCACTGAAAAGTTTTCTGTGACTCACTAGTCCTTTTCAGCAGATGGCACTGTTATTTACGCTAAACAACTTGTCAACAGGGCAAGGAAATTATTCCAAGATTTTTTTTCTAGAACAAAAGCATGTGTGTGTAAATTAACA
>NW_027530852.1:416738-418393 GCF_008692635.1 Crocuta crocuta | reverse complement strand
GTAAATTAACATTGACTCAAGCTAAGAAAAGGAAATGAACTGAACACCTTTTCCATGAAATATGTCTATAGTAAAATCATGAAGGTAAAGTATCACAAAACACTCAAGTAAACTAGAACGTTCTACTGCTATTTCTCTTTATTTGTTAAAAACAAGGCTAATCCAGTGCAAAAGGTAAAAACCAAACATGCTCTTTTGCTTCTCCTGTTTAGATGATCAATAAACTAGTCTTATAGAATTGACAGAGTTAAAAGCTTTTCACTTATCTAGTTTGCCATAAATGAATAACAAAAGCTTGGGATTGGAGAGGGTTTCAAGGTTAAGAGTTCTAAACACCAAGCCAGTAACTTGTTAGGCAAGTGAAATTAGGCCTTTGTGGGTCTCAGTTTTAGATGTAAAAATAAAATGGTAATACTGAAAATACAAGGTTGTGAGCCTAAGAGATAATGTACAAAATTATTTACCCACTAGCTCAAATAAATAAGCAAAGAGGGCAAAACACCTTTAAGAACAAGATCAAAAGGAGTATTCTTTATTCTAGCAACAGAAGTGATTTCTACACACATTTCCATGTAAGCATTGCCACATGACATCTAAGAACACCCACAGTAGCCTTCCAGGCTTCACTTCTGTATCTGGTAGCTGATTCCAGCTAAGCCAGAAGGTCACACCACTTTTTGCATTTGCTAGGGGGAAGCTATTCATTACCATATAATCCAGCAATCTATACATACAGTGATGACAGAAAAATCTCAAGGACTTTGGTACATTGTAAAAGCATTGTTTTTGTAAATGTAATTATCTCAGAGTCTCTCCTGGCATCTCATTATCCAGATTTCAACTACACAGGCTGTTCAAGTGTTTGCTCCAGGTAAGGATAGATACAATTTATCAGTTACTGACTGTGACCTCCCATATTTGGAAAACAAAACAAAACAAAACAAAAAAACAAAAACAAAAACAAAAAACCAGAACAGCAACGACCAAAAATGGAACTCTCAAATAAAATGCTTAGCCATTAATTTAGTATGTACTGCTTTTAGTGATTTTTTTTCCAAGGAAAATACTGAGCAGAGCTTTATGATGCCAGTCACAGCATTACATTCCAACTCACCATCCACCACCACCTCGTCTCATTACTGTTCTTGGCGATGACAGCATTGTCTGATTATAAGGGAAGTTCCCCTAGGAGGTTCTCACATTGATCACATTAAAAACGATCTCCCTCTCTTTCAATGGCCTACAAAATGGTTTTCAGATTCCTTAAAGATGACCAACCTAATACCACACCATAGCAAACACCAAATATGACATGGAATTACTGGCATTCTCATAGCAAAGGGCGGAGTTGGGTTGGAAAAAAGGATTTCCCCAGGGAACAGGAAGTGTTATCCTGTCTGGTGAGAAACATCTTTATAAACACTTTCCCCTAGCGAAGACAGTATTTGGTAGTTCATAAGCAGTACATTTCAGACACAACATGTCAGTGCAGCACAGAGAGGGCCTATTAATTCCCTACAATGCCTTATAGACTATAGCAAAGGGGGATATAAAATAGGTGAGGGGGTTGTGTGTGACAGAAAGAGAGAAGCTTGTCTGAGTCGAGTTCTGAGATCTTGAAAAGTAGACTGTGATCAATTATTTAGGAACAGGAC
>NW_027530852.1:414316-416731 GCF_008692635.1 Crocuta crocuta | reverse complement strand
ACTCAAGCAGCTATGTTTTAAAAATGATCCTTGGGGTGGGGCATCTGGTGGCTCAGTTGGTGGAGTGTCTGACTTGATTTCTGCTCATGTCATGATCTCAAGGTCATGGGATGAAGCCCCTCGTCAAGTGTGGAGTCTGCTTAAGATCTTTTTCACCCTCTGCCCCCCTCCCTCTCTTGTGTCAATGCTCTAAAATAAATAAAATAAAAAATGACCCTTGGAGTGCCAGGTTGACTCAGTTGGTAGAGCTTGGGACTCTTCATCTTGAACTCATGAGTGTGAGCCCCACAATGGGGGTAGAGATTACTTTAAAAAGATAGAAAAGATAAATGATCCTTAGGTTATTGTGACAAACTTTAGCTGGAAACTTAAAGTACCAAATGCAAAGCCAGACTGTAAATATGGTTACCATCAACTATGTTAAGCATAAGGTCAGACGTTTTGATGCTTAGGGATCAACATAGGTGTAAACTGTGTACATCAATCACAAAAATTACTTTAGTATTAATTTGTAACGATCTGTATGAAGAGTAACTCTTCTGGTATGCCTGGGTGGCTTAGTCAGTTAAGTGTCCAGTATCAGCTCAGGTCATGATCTCCTGATCCTTCAGTGGGAGCCCCATGTGCTGACACCTCAGAGGAGTCTAGAGCCTGCTTTGGAAATATGTGTCTCCCTCTCTCTCTACATCTCCCCTGCTCATGCTCTGTTTCTGTCTCAAAAATAAACATTAAAAAATAAAAAAAGAGTAACTTCTCTTTTAGCTGTCTCTAGGAATGCTGGAATCCGTGTATAACATATAAGCAATATTCTATGAAAAAAATTACCAATGATATGATTCTTACCTCTATAAAACCTACACAACTATAGTGACTCACTCCATTAGTACACAAATAGCAGCCCAAGATTTTTAGATTTTACCTGACCCTCAGAGTTAGCTTTGGACACTACTGCTACTCTTCTCATTTGAGTAGATAGAATGTATTTCTAAAAAATACAACGTAAGTAATTGTGCTTTTCTTTTCTGGTCTATGATGGAATTAGACTTATTTTGTGGGTCAGCAGTCTTCATCGTCTTAATGCGAAAAAGTTCACTACTACACTACACTACAAATACCATCTCACAGCGGTTTTGCCAGTGGCAGATCTGGCTCAAACATATGAGAAGGCTTTCTACAGAAGGTCAAATACAATCATGGAATAAAAAAACTAGTAAGTTTTGATCTCCAAAACCTACATGTCTGTTGCTACCATCAAACAAAGGGAATGTATTATTGGTTTCAGAGAGAACAATCAAACATATTCACCTTCCATGGAGCATAAACTTCAGTCTAAAGCAGGGATTCTCAAAGCGTGTTCCACAGACCCTTGGCGATCCTTGAAACACACGCAGCAGTGTGCCAGCAAAACTATTTTTGTAATAAACCAACGTCATTTGCCTTTTTCATGCTCACTCTCTCCCAAGTATTACGGGGGAGTTATCCAGTAGCTCTAGAACATAGGGTATTTCGACAGAGAAACATCATAAACCAACTGTTTAAGTTGGCAACCTAAGAAAACTCTCAAGTTACCTCTTTCCATGGACACATCCAATTCCACAGCTACATACAGAACTACTTCCTCTGAAAAAAACATGAAAAAATGACTGAGCAGTTCCCTCACATCTGCAACCAAGAAAAACAAAGGCCAAATGGAAGTGGGTAGGTGGGGCTAACAACCAATCACACCATAAACCCCACCCAACTTGGAGTCCACAGCTGGGAGGATCTCACTAACCTAGAGTTTCTTCCTAAGGAGACCAGTGTTTCTGCTGCACGTGAGACACCTGAACTTTTCTGACTTGCACCTGAGAGACGACAAAATATATGGCTTTGAAACCAATGAGAGCCCAGTGTTGAAACATCGCCCAGACTATACATGAAAGAAATGCCATTCCTAATCTTCAAATGTCACCAAAGGGACAGGGACCTACTGGGATATTCTCCTGGGTGGACTCTGGCCTTGTGCCATTTTCATATTGTCCCTCTGCCAAAGCCTGCAAGGATTCCTACCCCACCTCCCCACCCCATGTATTTTTGTTTTTTTCCGAAAAAAAAAATTTGAGCTCTTTAAAATATTTCCAGCAGTGTAACACAATGCCATACTCTTCTTTTTTACAAAAGAAAAAAAAACGGTTCTTCAACCAAATTATGTTGTTAGTTGTATCTAGTTAGTATATCTTTCCCTAAAACCAAACACTTGGAGGACTGTTGATACGAAGACCTATTTCTATCTGCTCTTTATTCATCAAGAACTTTGGCCTAACAAATGATTTACCAGTTCAAGAATTTTGACCTTCTTTTAAAGAAAATATGTAATTATTGTTTTCAGAATGTGCCTTGGAAAATGTGATCCTAAACAAAATCTAAAATTCAATT
>NW_027530852.1:414006-414206 GCF_008692635.1 Crocuta crocuta | reverse complement strand
ACACCAAGAAAAGTAAAACCAAGAGATGCAGTTCTGAGAAAAAGTGTTAACAATGATTTACATATTATCCTTCAACAGTTCTTCTAGAGTATTTTAATTCATTAAATATTTTTCAAACCTTAATTTTTATAACACTTACGATTAGTCTCATTGCTTTAAAAAATATAATTTAAAAAATAATCTCAACATTGTGTTCCCTC
>NW_027530852.1:410800-413971 GCF_008692635.1 Crocuta crocuta | reverse complement strand
GTGTTTAAGAATTGTGCTTTATGGGGCACCTGGGTGGCTCAGTCAGTTAAGTGTCTGACTTCAGGTCATGATCTCACGGACTTTGAGTTTGAGTCCTGCATCAGGCTCTGTGCTGACAGCTCAGACCCTGGAGCCTGCTTTGGATTCTGTGTCTCCCTCTCACTCTCTGCCCCTCCCCCACTTGCACTCTGTCTGTCTCTCCCCCTCTCGAAAATAAACCAACATTCATAAAAACTTTTTAAAATAAAAATACTGATTTATTTCTTTTAAAAGGAATTCTTTGAGAGGACTCAGATAAAAGCTAATTTTACTACCAACTCCAACAAGACATTTAAATCTTGTGCTGAAATTACTGGCTCAGGGTTGGACTACTTCTGAGAAAAATCTGCCAATCAAACTAAATTGTGTGGTGGCTTGTCAATCCCTTTCCACAAGCAATTAGAGGAAAATGACCTACAACATCTCCATTTGTACAACGAAAATTTAAAGGCCTGTCTCCAAAGGTGAAAGGCTATTTTATTAAGGCATCACTGACAGCAAAAGGAGACCCTCTTGATGGGAGTTCAACCCATAAATAACAATGTGCTGGCAATAAACTGTAGTAATTGTGCCTTGGAACTAAAAGGAATTAGGGCAGACATACTCAGTACAAAGCAACAAGCCTACATTACAGTAATTTATACAATCTCAGATTGTGTAAACTTTTGGCATGCGTAGGAGTTTGGGCATTGGAGGGCTATGATAAAATTAAGCTGATACAAGTCATTTTAGAAGTGTAACCTTTGCTTCTATATTCTCAGTATCAAATGTGAGGCTTAGTTGTTTAGTTTCGTGGTACAACCAACATAAAATTTACTATTTTGACAGTTGTAAGTGTACTTTTTGTTAGTATTAAGTACATTCACATTCGTGTACAGTTACCACTACCTCTACAACTCTATCTCACAAAAATCCCAACTCTGCTCCCATTAACAGTAATTCTCTATGGCCTCTGACTCCCATCCCCTAGGAACCACTAGTCTCCTCTGTTAAGAAATGGGTGCTTTTTTCCAAATTCCTCATATAAACGAGCTGATGCAATATTTGTATTTCTAGGTCTATTTTCACTTAGCATAATGCCCAAAAGGTCTAGCACATGTCAACTTCCTCCTTATGGCTGATTATTCCATTGTGTGTACATTTACATGCACACACCCCCCTCACACTTGCTTTATCCATTCATCTGTCTGTGGTTAACAGGTTATTGCCTTATCTTTGGCTATTATGAATAATACTGCCAAGAACATGGGGGCACAGAGAACTCTTGGAGACAGTAATTGGGTTTCCTGCAAATACATACCCAGGAGGGAAATTACTCTACCATAGGGTACTTCTGTTTTTTATTTTCTGAGCAACTTCAATAGTGTTTTTCAATAATGGCTCTACCAATTCATACTCCTACCAACATAGTTTAATGGTTTCCTTTTCCCCACATCCTTGACAATAATTATCATCTCTTTTTGTTAATAGCCCCCTAAGAGGCAGGAGATTATCTTGTTCTAATGTGCATTTCCCCCAATTAATCACAGTAAGCCTTTTTTAATCTAACTACCTGCCACCTTTAGGTCTTCTTTGGAAAATTTCTTCTTACATCCTTTGTCCATTTATTTGAGTGGGTGTTTCTTGCTACTGAGTCAATCCTAATTTTTTCCACCTAGTGTGATTCAGTTGGAATAATAAAGTTCCAACATTCTCAAGACCTGGTTTGTTAATACAGGTCAGTATCTTGAATAGTAAAACCTTTTTTTCTGTTTGTAGAAGATTAAGAACAATGGACCTTACCAACTTAAAAGATCAACATTTAGTGGACTAGTATATATAACCAGACAAAATCCATGTATACTCTAGTACCTCTCAGGGATCAGGGATTCAGATCTACGTGTGTGGAGCAAAGAATAGTCCCATTACCTATTGTGGTAGGGGTTTTTTGTTTTTTAGGTCCATCTCATAGATAGAAACATGAAAAAAAAAATCCCACAATTGAGAACAACTGAACTCTGTAAACATACCATTATTGTGGCTGTTGGTAGCACGGAGTAAGAAAAGTAACAGGGGCTTAAGCAACAATGGGAAGAGTTCAAATCCCACTTCCTTTTTTCCCCCCCTTGCTTTATAACCAACTTAATCAAGTTTGGTGAACTTCACGGTCCTCATGTTACCAAAGAGAGAGGAGGATCACTACCTTAAAGCAGTCCATCCCAAGTGGGGACAACTATTTCCTTGAAGGGATATTTGGCAATGTCTGGAGTTTTGGTGTAGTTCTAGACTCTATGAAATGTCATTATTCAGTTTTCAGATCAAGCTTATTTAAGAAGGATCTACTAAAGATGTTCATGTAAAATTAAATTGGGTATTTTTGGAAACCAAATTTAAAAAACAAAAAAAGAATCATCTTCCAAAAATAACAATAGCTCAAACATTAAGAAACCTTGCTTCAGAGGACTATTTTAAGGTTCAAAAGAGATTCCCTACATGAACACAACTAGCAAAGCATGTAGGACATAATCAGTGCCCCAGATATGAATACGTTCCTTGTTAAATTCACCCTCCTTTGAGTACAAATGTAGTCCCTATAAAGACAACTTCATTTGGATGTGCTGATCCTATTTTATTAGCTGGATATCCAATACTTCCCTGAGTTATCTTTCATTACAATGAAACCCCAAGAAGGCCTGTATGTGTTATATCAATACCTCGGATCTCTTCTAATAGTTCCAGAGAAGATGGGCTTTCTTCTCGTGTACTGAAGCAGGGTGGGATGGAGGCAGGGAAAAATCAAGTTGCTTTCTTCCCTGTTGAGAGCCTCAGCCCTCGATTTCTGCTCATTCTTTGCCCTGTTCCCTTCAAATACAGAATAGTTTCATTGCAAAGCCAAGTCTCAGTAATCGCATAAATAATAAGANGGTGGTAGCACAGGTCGGTGCCCTCTGACCTAGAAAAATGGAGAATATGGGTACTCTAAAACACACTGATTCCACTCTAACGTTAACAAGCATGATGACCTCCACTGAACTGGTATTTATAAGGTCTGGCAGTTGATAGAATTTGGAGGTAATGAGATATTCTGATTATCCATACCTGGAGGAGTGGTTAGACAAAAAACATTCTTTAACACTGAGCATTTTTCAATAG
>NW_027530852.1:409917-410699 GCF_008692635.1 Crocuta crocuta | reverse complement strand
GCACTGAGAAATAGTCAAAAGCAATTAATTACATCATAAATATATGGCCAAAAACTGCAATAGAGAAGTAAAGCAAAAAAAAAAAAAACAAAAAAAACAAAAACAAAAAACAAAACAAAACAAAAAACCCACAAAAAACAAAAATACAGACACACCACAATGAAATGTACCATTCACATAAATATCAAGTAGTTACTTATAAATAAGACATATTCTGAAAATATAGAAGGTTACAATCAAATATATTACAATACATGTTCAGGAGTTCCTGGCTGGCTCAGTCAGTAGAGCATAGGAGTCTTGATCTCAGGGTTTTAAGTTTGAGCCCCATGATGGATATAGAGAGCTGACTAAAAATAAGTGACTAAGTCTTTTCTTAAAAAACATGTTCAGTTGCAGAAAAGGAAGAGAAGTCAAAGGGAGAGAAAGCATAAAGAAGGCAGGTAAGCATGGAAGGAAGAGAAATGGATCTTCCACAGACTCACACTGCACTATAAACCTCCAACTATAAAGATTAAATTTACACTTAAGGTGAAAAAGTAAAATTCCTTCAACTTATAAATGGATACAGGAAACAAGAATTCTGGGAAGGTGATGTAAAGAATTGCTTGAACCATAACCCTCAAACATTTGACAGAATGAGACCAGTTAAAAATTGAGGGAAAGAAAAATTGACAGGAATTTTAAAATGATAGGCACTTCAAAAAGATTATTTGAATTTCAAAGACTCAAGAGCTATCTGTGAGAAAAATCAATACAACTCTGAAATTACTTTCCCCAAT
>NW_027530852.1:388953-409871 GCF_008692635.1 Crocuta crocuta | reverse complement strand
GTTCCTCAGTTTTATTCAAAATTTGGTCTAATTTATTATTTTTAAGTGTGAGGTGAACTTCATGAAGTTCCGGTTAAGAATCAAGATTTTTTAAAATCAAAGACTATTTTTTGACTACATTTTAATAAGATTTTTTTGTAGATTTTTCCCCACTTGTGATTATCCTATACTAATGAACATCTATACTGCTTATTTCCCTTCTTCCACTCTGTTGCCAGTATCTGCTGCCACCATTTCCTTCAGATCACTAACACTATTTTCCCTTTACTTCTAGTGGGAAAATGCTTTCTGCTTTGTGTGTCCAGATCTTTCGGTGAAGAAGCCCACAGTTGGCTATTTGAGCCCCCACAAATCCAGATCTTCAGGTCTCAGTCATGTGCTTCCCGGAATTCATAGCCATGCTCAGGAGGAGATAGAGTGGAGGCAGAAGGACCATGCAGTAGTTCTTCGATGCAACTAACACATTTGGTCCACTGACCCAATCGTATTTCGGTGCTCTTCACCATTGTATGTGATTATTTTGTTATTCACTCTATTTGTTGCCTGCTAAAAAAAAATAAGTAACTCTCAAAACCTTGGCTCAAACTCTGCACTCATCAGACCAAAGAGCCTTAATTAAATATATCTTTAATCTAATTATGCCTGCTCTCCAGCAGGTGTAGGAGACAGAAAAATATAAAGAACCAATCCTACTTCAACTGTGTGACCACAAATTCCAAGAGATCCTCTAGAATGCCTGGTAAACCTGTGAGTTGACTTCTCATCCCAATAAAAAAAATGAATGGGGAGAACCTGCTCCTCTTATTTCTACTACTAGATGGACTACCTTAACAAGATCTAACACACCCATTTCCTGCCTTCCGTCTTGTTACAACAGCTGACCTCTCCCAAGTGCTTTCTGATAGTTCAACTCCTCCACTATACAGTCAAGTGCAGTTCCTTGTAGCTCTTTAAGGGCTTTGCCTGACTCTCTTNACCACTTTCTTCCCCATTCTTGTGATTTTTTTTCCTAACAAAAAAAAAAATCCTTGAATATGTTGATATTATCTTTATTCATTTCAGAGGATCTTCCCACCACTCCAAAGAAGGGGCAGAGTTAATACTTTAAAAAGTTAATACAAAGTTAACATAGCAAGTTATACTTGTAAGTGATTTCCAGACCTCTACTAGCTTTGACAGCATAACCTGCCTAAGTAAAAATGTGTTACTGAGAACAATTACCAAATCTCAATAAATTTAAGAAAAATCTATTTGAAGACATCAGAAAGTTACCAGAATACCCAGGATGTATCATCCCAGATTCAAAAAAAAAAAAAAATGCAAGAACATTGCTTTTTCCCTTGAGTTGTGTAAGGATTCCTAAGCAACACAGAGTCGAAAGGACAAGCTGCTGGGGCAAGGGCCCCTGCTGGCTCAGTCGGTTGAGCACATGACTCCTGATCTCAGGGGCCCCATGCTGGTATTAGAGATTACTGGAAAAAAGAAATTAAAATCTGTAAAAAGAAAAATAAAAACAAACCCCAGAAAGGGCAAGCTGGGTAGCGTCAAGGAGGTGTTAAGGTTGAGGAACTGAGCAAAGCTACACCAAGTTCCATTGAGCTCAGGAGTTGAGCTCCTGCCAAGAAGAATGGCTCTGATAATCAAGTGAGAATGTGGTTTTCGCTCTGTCAAGGGCTGGGGAAAAAGGGCAACCCAGAAATAGATGAGCTTTCATTAATAATAAAACCAGCTTTGAATTGGTTCAGTCCAAGGCAGAACAGAAACAGGTCACCAATGTCATAAGTGTTGTCAGAAGGAAATGAAAATCCTCTTGAAAAGGCAATTATTTACATCCCTAAATTAACCCTAGAGTATTTCATATACAACAGATGTTAAATTTATCACACATACCAGCAGCATACAGGGCAAAAATACATTGTTAGCAAAGCTTGCAATACAACACTATTTTTAACGGCAAAGGAATGCAGAGAAAACCCTCAAAAGCCCAGGATTACATGACTAAGTAGACTAAATATTACCTGACTTAAATATAGAAAGAATATCTTTCTATACTTTCATGGAGTTTCATCTAGGATGTATTTGTAACTTAAAATGAGATAGCTCTATTTGTACAAAGAATGGTTATGTTTAACACAAAAATATGAAAATCTTCCTTAATCAAAAAATTTACCAATAAATTACCAAGATAAAAACTAGTAAACATGCTATACCTGGATTTTTCTATTTCCCTTTAGCAGCATTTATTTATTTAATGTAATTATAAATGACAAGAGTCACACATAAATATCAAAACAATGTGAAATTAAATGGCCCAATTCTTTAGTAAACTGATGCATTAAGCACAAGCACTATGTCAAGTTATTTTAAAAGTACAGTATGATGGTACATGCTAGTGGCATATACCTAAAGGAAATGGAGAAAAATAAAACTATTCCGGTAATTAGTAGTTTTCTGCATTCTTGGTGTTGTTATTCATAGACAGTTGTGCATGTTTTTTTTAATAAAGAAAATTAAAAATTAGAAAATAAAGTTACCATTCCAACTTCTGAGGTTAAGTCAAAACCCTCCTCTGCTTATAAATTTGAATTGAAATTCAGGGTAAAAAAATTCATGAAACATGTCATAGCTCAGTTTGCCAAAAAGGCCTAGCAAGACAGACTAACCTAGTAAAAAATTTGCACTACTAGCACCCAGACTGGTCTCTAAATACTATTTCTTATTAATAGGAATGGGAGTCTAAAGGAATGGCTGATTCCAGGTGTGATGGAGCAAATCTATTTGAATAGCCTGGATCATTTTGTCATACTAGAAAGCATGGAAGATTTCAAAAATTGAGGGCATGGCAGACAGATTCAGAAGCCAACTTCAGTTGTCATCTGCTAGCCATACATGTTGGCACAATTTAAGCAACAATAAAATCAAGACTGCACCAGATTGCAACATTTCAAGTGTGCTTACAGTCAAATATTTATNNNTGGCCCTATGTAACAGAGTGTTGATGAAAAGATTATCTATATAAATCTTGCATTAATGGTGTCAATTAAACAGAGTTAAATTGCCTCAAGATGACATACAGGACCCCAAATGGCCTGCTTATAAATCTACAGTTTATTACAGGCATGAGCTACAATATAACAAAATCGTTCAAGTCAGTATATGCATCACAATTAAAAGCTGTCTCAAATAGAGTCAAAAGAAGCCAGGTTCTTTATCACCTATAAAGCAGTCTTGCAAAAAAGTAAAGCCCGAAGCTGATCTAGCCCGTTGCAATCTAGCTACCAGCTATCTCAAAGTACGGAAAGCAAAGCACTGTAATAAATACTATGCGAATATAGTCAGACAAATCTTGTAGAATTTTGCAAGAGAAAATTTTAATATAAAATTAGAAAAGGAGAAAAAGGTGGAGTTATAAAGCAGATGAATTTTAGAGTATTATCAACCAATTACAACTTGTAGAGGTTATTTTGATTCTGATTCAAATTACCGATTATAATTGTATATAGAAATGAGAGTACACTCAAAAACTGGCTGGATAATTACTTTAAGAAAGTGGGGTTCTTTAAAAAACAGGATGTGATAGTAAATGAATTTTTAAGTTTTATCCTATAGACAAATGACCGTACTATGTTAATTAAGATTAAAGGATATAATGCACATTTACGAACAATGAAATGGATTTATAAAGAAATAACATTAAAGTTTTTAAAAGTATGCTACAATCATATCCAAAACTTCATATGGGTGGTAGTAATAGCTCAGTTCCACTTCCTCTTAAGTTTCTTATAGTTCTTTCAGATTTACATTGGCAAGAACAGCAAACTTTCATTACTGGTTCAATAGTATCTTCAATCATTTTCTTTTTCCCTATTCAGAGAGAACAATTATGTAGAATCCTAAACTTGTGAGGACATGGACATGACCTTTTAAAAATGATAATGATCATTTTGTATAATTTCAAAGTATAGTTAATAATTTACTTTCCTTCAATTTTTAAAGTGGTGACAAAGTATCTTTGCCTGAAGCAGAACATTCGGCATGGACTGAGCTACCATTACTCTTAGAAAAACCTACAGAACAAGTTCTGCCCTCGTGCAAAATTAATCATTTTTATATGATGGACGCATTTCTTATAAAGAAAAAATATTCATATATTTGAGACAACATTGCAGACACACTGTTAGGATTTTTATGCATGCTATGGTAACAAAAAATACACTTTTAAAGTACAACGAAATAAAAATTCATTATTTCAGGGTTTGATTTAACCACCTCACCTTCCTTAAGGCAAATGAAGAGCAACATCTTTAATGAGATACTCACATTCCTAACTTGCTATTTGACAGGACACCACAAAGGGCTTTAATCAAAATCTCAAGATTTCACTTGTCTGTAATGTATCAAGGATCTTAATCTGACGTCCAGGTGGATTTTTAACCTGTTACAGTTATCCAAAGAGGTTTCAGTAATAATCCAGGTATGAGGCACCGGGTTTAAAGGTATTCCTCAAGATCTTAGGTCACTGACGTGTATCAGATGCATCATTCCCGTAACAGCTAATATGATGGATTTGGCCCCTATGACTGGGGTATATTATAGGGCATATGTGACATGACTTGAACAAAGTTGGATTATCCAGATGAGACTGATCTAATCACCTGAGTCCTTTAAACCTAGACCCAGAGGTCACAGTCAGAATCAGTCAGGAATTTAAACCATGTGGAAAGATTCTCCATTGCTGGCTTTCAGGAAGGAGGTAGCTGCACAGTCACAGCAAGCTAGGAACTCACAGGGGACAGTAGAAGGCAAGAGAGATCCCCAGCCTATAGCCAGCAAGGCAGTACATTCTCTTGTCCAAGTTATTTAGGTGTAATGGGTAAGTAACACTGTAGTGTATTTCAAGTGAACAATGTGATCATTTCAAATACATTCATCTTAAAATTACTCCAAGCTAAGGAAAAACATCCATCAACTCCCATAGTTAACTATTTTGTGTGTGTCCATACTTAACATCTTTTCTTCTGGCAAATTACAAGTATTCAATACAGTATTAACTATAGGCACCAGACTGTTTATTAAGTCCTCAAAACTTACCGACCTTGTAACTCAAAGTTTGCACCCTTTGATCCTTATCTCCCCATTTCCTCTACCGCATGGCAACCACCATTGCTTTTTTTTTTTCCCCTTTGAATACTCCACATATAAATCATACCATATGCTATTGGTCCTTCTCTATCAGGCCTATTTCACTTAGCACTTGGCATACCACCCTCAAGTTTCATCCAGGTTTTCACCAGTGACACAATGTTCTTTTCGTAGATTAGTAATATTCCATTGTGTTTTTATATACAGGTATACATATACATTTATACATATACAACATGTACATATACACACACATATGAAACATGTATCTACTGTCTACCTCACTATCCACTCATCTATCAATGGATAAAATTTGTTTCCATGTCTCAATGATTATACACAAGGCTACACAGAATATGGGGGTGTAGCGGTCTCAGAGACCACTCATTTCTTTCAGACATATACCCAGAAATTTAAGTGTTTCATCTTTTTAGAGTTTTTAAATATTTTTAAAAGTATTCTTTAAAATGTCTTATTTCTGAGAGAGAAAGAGACAGCATGAGCAGGGGAGGGTCAGAGAGAGAGAGGGAGACACAGAATCCTAAACAAGCTCCAGGCTCTGAGCTGGCAGTCAGCACAAAGCCCGATGCAGGGCTCAAACCCATGAACCGTGAGATCATGACCTGAGCCGAAGTTGGATGCTTAATCGACTGAGCCACCTAGGCACCCTGTCAATATTTTTGAGAGGAAGAGGGAGTGTGAGCAAGGGAGGGGCAGAGAGAAAGACAGGGAGACACAGAATCCAAAGCAGGCTCCTGGCGCTGAGCTGTCAGCACAAAGCCCGACACAGGGCTTGAATTCACAGACCCTTACATCATGACAAGAACCAAAGTCAGCTGCTTAACCTACTGAGCCACCCAGGTGCCCCTCATCTTTTTAGAGTTCTATTTTCACTGTTAGGAGAAGCCTCCTCATGGTTTTCTCTAACTACTCTCTACCAGTTTATATTACCCAAAACAGAAGACCAGAGTTCTTTTCTCCACATCGTGACCAACTTCTCTCCCATTTTTTTGGGAATAGCCATCCTAACAAGTGTAAGGTTACATCACATTTTTATTTCATTTCTCTGATAATTAGTGAGGTTGAGCATCTTTTCATATACATGTTGGCATTTGTAGGTTTTCTTTGGACAAATGTCCATCGAGGTTCTCTATCCTGTATCCTCATCAGGTTATTTGTTACGGAATTTTAAGAGCTCCCTATATTTTATTCATATTAATCCTTTACTTGAATGATGTTTTCCATTATTTTCTCCTATTTCATAAGCTGCCTTTTCATTTTGTTTTTTTGCTGTGTAGAAGCTTTTTAGTTTGATGTTGTCAGACCCCCACCAAAACAAAACAGAAAAAAAAAAATCATTGCTAAGACCAAACTCCCGTTTTCTTCCATGTGTTTTTATGCTTGAGCCTAAATTCTGCCAAGCTGAATGAGGTTGGAAGAGAATGTGAACCCAAAAAGCAGGCCTTTGATAGCAGTCTTGTAATGCCCTAAGCCGAGAACCCAGCAGCACTGTGCGCAGGTTTCTGACTTACAGAACTATGAACTAGTAATTGCCTTTTAAAACCACTACATTTCTAATAATTTGTTACACATTAGAAAACAAATTCATGCAAGATCTGAATATAGGGAAGACAAATACAAAGGGGCACTAAAATTACTCAGTAGGGGCGCCTGGGTGGCTTAGTCGGTTNGTTTTCAAAGGCAATGCTTACACCAATTATGAGGTCATCATCTTTGAAGGGCACCGTTGATTTCAGAGCCTGGAGGCAGGTCAGTCCCTAGTTCATCACTTCAGACTGCATTCAGTAACAGTGTTAGCCTGTGGCTTCCTGGGAATCCCCAAATTTGGCCTTTTTTACTTTAGGTCCCTTTTTCCTTAGAGGTTTGTAGTTACTAGTAGGGATCAAAGGGTGAACTGCTTTGGTGTACCATGTGCTGGAGGAGACTTGTGGCAGTTTGAATTCATCTCCTGAGGCTCCAGGGTTATTTCTAGGTGTCATCTATTACTTTGTTATTAGCTGCATTTTTCAAATGCCTAAGGGATAGGACAGGACTCCAGGAGATAAAATACCCGGGGGCCTAGGTCTTCAGTTTCAGCACAGAGGTAAAGTTTTGCCTAAGGAGTTAATCAAGAGAAACCTTAGAAAGATGAAATACTCTTTAAAAAGCTTTCCACACTCGTCATGCAAGTAAAGCATGGTTTCTGAAAAGTGTACAGAACATATACATGTGTTTTGTGAAAATCTTATTTCACTAAGCATTTCCTTCCTCAAGCACTGGCAATCAAGATGTAAGGAGGCTTATGGGGTACCAGTGATTAATTTATTTTTAATTGTGATTAATCTGATGCAGGGTTAATTCCATTTCTGTTTCAGACTCTTATCAGCAGTCATACAGAGACAGGATGTCAATTTTCTTCAGCATCTAATAAAACTTAATTCCATTAGTGAAATTTTGCGTATTTGAGGATACTGAGATCTAAGGAGATCTTAACTCACTCATTCATTTTTGCAAGACCACCTTACGTTCCTCCTGTTCTGGAGTCTGTTCTTGTGTCCATGTTTTTCTGCAGGATTCCTGATGTAAATCACAATACGTTTAGAACGCATTCATAACCCCCAATTTCCCGCCCTTTCCCCGCCTCTGCCTGTGCCCCAAACTCCCTCCTACTCCTCACCCATCCTCATCCCTCCCTTTCTAGCTTTCACACCATACTGAGAATTCCCATTATACCTAACACTATATATACATGCCAGTGGGTGCCATTATACAGAGAGACACCAATAAAGTTGTTCAATGCCTTAGATCGGAGTCCATGGTGTAGGTTAGGTTTCTTAAATGTGTTCAGTGCCAAGGCGCTGTACAATGGACACTTGGATGCTTATTAAAAACATGTGTTTATAATGAAGATAAAACTAGTGACCTGAGAAGAGGGTAAGGAAAATCCTATTTGGCCTTTAAAACCATCTCTGAAGCCTCCTGGCAGTACAACCTTTAGCAAATGAACGCAAAATCTGTTTCCTAATCTGTAACTTTTTTACCTTAGAGGCATTTTGGTGGAATTAATAATGTGTGAATCACTTTGAGATCCAGAGATGAAAAGCCCTCTCTAAATGCTAAGGATTGGTTTAATTATACCATAGGGGACATTTGCGTTTATATTGTAAAGCATGCATATTTATAGCTCTTTTATTTTAATGCTGGTTATTTTAGCTGAAGAAGCTATTTTTACTCCTCAGGATGCTTGGTATTTTCTTCTTAATAACTTTAAGATATAAATAGTATACTATAGCAGTTAAACCCAAAGGTCAAACATGCTTCACACACAAAAGGAATTTATAGATTATCAATCCTTTTAATCACAGAGCATAGGTCATTAGTGTCTGGCAGCTAATTTAACCCAAGAATGGAGAAATTCATTTTAGTAAGAAGCCTACCATGGGCCTACTTGTCCCTAATGCCCTGTAAGGTATAGCCTTGCAACATCAGGAAGAGGTACTGTTGAATTTAGTGTTTTCTCCCATTTTCTTTAAGCCCATTTTATACTTTTTCCAAAAAAAAAAGTTTCAACCATCTATTTTTCCATCTAACCCCATGGAACAAGATCTCCTCACATGGAAGTGGATAGGGCACTAGGCATATAAAAAAAAACATACAGTTCCATAACTGTAGGACCTCCATCTACAAGGGCAGTCCACAGATAAACACATCATTTCAATACAACTGGTTCTAAAATAGGGACTTGTACACAATGCTTTGAGGTCTCACAGAAGGGATAAACTTCCTTCTCTTGACATCTACAAAGATTTCAAAGGGGAAATGGTATTTGACTTGGTACTTGAATAATTTAGATAATTAAGCAAAATGGGCCTGACAAAGCATGATTTCCAAAAAATAATCTTTCTCTGACTGTTTCAACAGGAGTATCAACCACTTAATTGAATGTGAGGGATTTCCAGCTATCAGCCCATCCCCAATGTGCTTCCTTCTTTACACTTCACAGAGGCCTCTACAGACTTACATGTCAACTATACACTAACAGTAATGGATTTCTGCACCCCATAAGTGTTTTCTCTCCCTCCTTCTAGTACAAAGCAAAGCCCTCAGCTATGATGGAAGCCAATCTGACCAAAGCCAATCTGGGTCAGTGGAGGGAAGGGCCTCCTAAAGGTATTTTCATCCTTGGTTAAGGGTCAGAGCACTTGGGGCACCCTGGTGGTTCGAGTCATGATATCATGGTTCATGTCTCTCTCTGCCCCTTCCTGGCCATCTCAGAAATAAATATTAAAAAAAAGCCCTAACAACATGAAACTAGTGTAACATTGTTTTTAATTGATATATGGTTGATAAATAAAAACAGAAGTCACATAGGAATGGTAATAAAAGAATAAAAACTCAGGGCACCTGGGTGGCTCAGTCAGTTAAGCGTCTGACTTTGGCTCAGGTGAGGATCTTGTGGGGGCGTTCGAGCCCCACATCAGGCTCTGTACTGACATCTCAGAGGTTGGAGCCTGTTTCAGACTTTGTGCCTCTCTCTTGCTCCTCCCCTGCTCATGCTCTGTCGTACACGTGCTTGCTCACTCCGCTTTTTCTCTCTCAAGAACATTAAAAAAAAAAAAAGAAAAGAAAAAAAAAAACCTCTTGTTCACTTGACCATGGCTGTATACAGCTGTATTATCTGTATGGCCTAAATATGCTCATCCTCCCCAGCTCCTCCTCTCCAAACTTTTGGTAAGGCAACTACTATACTAGATGTCTAAACTACACGAATAGATAGATATACCAGGAACATAACCTCTGACAACTTACTGAGTCATTTTAATCAATGGTTTAACTGACACATTTTCGAGTATCTGTTTCATCACATAGTATCCAGAGGGGTGCCTGGCTGGCTTAGTCCACAAAGCATGCAAATCCTCATCTCAGGATCAAGAGTTTGAGTCCCACATTGGGGGCAGAGATTACTTAAAAACAAACAAAAAACAAATAGCCAACGTTTTAAAACAACATTCTTAGTAAATGAATCTATAGACTTACAATATGTAACACCTATTTGTTTTTCTTGGTAAATATGACTAGTTCACATACTGATGATGGCAAATAGAAAGGGTCCAATTATTAAAGGAGACGCACAGGACCAAAATGGCATGGTTCATCTACTACAAGAAAAGCATAGACTATAGAAATACTAAAAGCAGGTTACACCTAACAGCTGTAAACTGCCTCACAGCAAGGGTCTCCAGAGACCAAATTTCAGCACCAATTATCATCTGTCCGTAAGGGCCATGCTAAGACACTCTTCCTCTTAGGAACCAGTGAAGTGTACAGGACACCTTGAAACAAGGGAACCCCAAAAGGAGTCTCAGCTTGGCCTTTTATACAACTCTGTTCACTTAAACATATTCTTGCTGTTTACCTAGCTCCAATATGAGGGCCCTTTGGAAGTGCGGGGCAGGTGAGGAGGACTACTTCTCTAGATCAGATGTAAACCATTCTTCTCTAGGTCATCAGTACATGATGCTGATGAGTTGGTGTAAGCTGCTCCACGTTTCTGCCTGAGCCCAAGGGTATAAAACCACAGTATCAACAACTTTATTTCACACTTGGGCCTGGTCAGTGTTAGGAAGGTACACGTTTTACTCAAGCCAACTTCAGGCCGGCTAGAATTAACCCTCACAGCATCAAAACATGACCAATTGCACAATAACTTCACTTTTAACAATTTAGTTTTACCACATTATACGTATCTGTAAGCAAAAATAAAAGTGCTCAGTAATTTTTTATTTTCTCAAAAACCAAATGTAACATTTTTAAAGCATTTTAAATANACCAACATTTTAATAGGCTTCAGTATAATTTTGGATACTCTTCTGTATAAAGAACTCACTTTTTGTCCTGTAAAAATGCTTTGAGAGATCTTGCACATTTCAAGAATCTTTTACCCATGTGTAATTTTCTGACACCAAACTTCTATCATTGGAAGAAATCTTTTGGCTCACTTCCACTTCATTATGTAACATCAAAATTATACTCATTAATATCACCACCATTTTCATCAGAAAAGCTATCACTGAGAAGCTTACGAAGCACTTACAAGTTGCCCAAAATTCTAGTTTTTACATCAAATTTCAAATTTTTTTTACTTGCAACAAATACTGTCAGGTGTCTTCTGTGAAGTAGCAAGCTCACGTGAATCCTTTTGAGACAATGTCTTCCAAATAAACAGGTCCGAATAATCATTACTTGCCTGTCAGTTTCATCAAATCAACGACTTCTTTCCATAGAACATCTACTTCAGCTCCTANCTATAATAGGCAATCAAGATGTTAGAATAGTATTATTTATCCCACTTGTGCTAGGACATTAAGCAAAACCAGCAGTCTTAAAAAAAAGTAGGTCACTGCCACGAAAGGTTCTAGTTCTTTCATGCACTGTTGCTTTTATAAATTCAGTGCAAATATTAACATGGAGAAAAGATAAACAAGCTTTTAATTTTTTTAAAAAAACTATCTTTTTAAAATTTAACATTTATTTATTTTTGAGAGACAAAGCACAAGTCGGGGAGGGGAAAAGAAAGAGAGGAAAACATAGAATCTAAAGCAGGCTCCAGGCTTTGAGCTGCCAGCNCCCATCCCACACACCCCCCCCACCACAAAAAAAAAGTGAACACTAAAAATACATATTCATATTTTGGGTCTGAAATTTTTCTAGCTCCAATGTTGGGCAAATCAAGGACCCCTTCTTAGTAATTTTTCACCCAAAGTTAACAGCTTGTGTTTATAAAGACAGAATGAGATAATGCACAACATTTTATGTAAAGTAATAAATGCTATGAAAAAAACAATTTAGTTATTACCACCATCACCACTTTTGCAAGAACATATAAACCAGAGTATAGCATCCCTTTATTGTTTAGATATGCCAGCACTGTGTGTTGGTAACACAATTTTCTATAACATTTTTATAGAAACACTTTCATCTTAAGTAATCAAGGTTCAAAGGATCACCCATCTTCATTTACCTTCGCTCTGATGATGCATGAGTAACTGTAACTTCTTTGGCAACCCTCTAACATGTGAAAGATCAGGAAGATACAAATAGTTCATTACCAGCAAACAAACCTTACCCTCAGAACATGACTATAGACAGAGAACTAGTAACACCACACACCTAACCATACTGATCTAAGGACGGGTCCTTGAGCCAACAGTTAAGAAAAAATTCTTGAGATGTTTTCAGTGCAAAAAGGTGGTTCGCTAAAGCACATGAGCAGGAAGATCTGCACTGGGGTGGTGAGAAGTAATTGATTGTATACTCTGGAGTTGGGGGAGATAAAGACAAGGAAATTTCCAAAAAAATTTTCATAAGCTAAAAACGACTTACACGATCCTGGAGGCCTGACCATAGTCAAGCCAAGGTTGTTTTTTCCCCTCTAGCAAGGCATTAATATAGTTGGGAGTTCCTGGAAAAATGTGACACTCTGCCTGCTCTTTTAGTTGATAAGCTGCAAGTTATACAGAAATTTAGTTTGTTCTATATTTCTTTGGTTTTTGTTCTCCACAATAACAAGAGCCTACCTTGGAAAAGAACGGTGGAGACCCCTCCTGCTGGCTTTTCTTCTCTTTCTGAGCGTGCCTGGCACCCATGGCCACCTACAATGAAGCAACAAACATTTGACCTGCGCAACAGCTCACCTCATTTGGTTTTATCCATGATGGAGAAGCACCTGTGTCCTCACGAGCCTTCCTGAAAAGAAAATGGCTGCCAGAGCGAGGCTGCTTATACTTTGGGTGCATAAGAATCACCTGAAGAAATAGTTTTAACTATTACTCCAGAGAGCCCCACCCTCAGAGAACCAGATTCCTCTTTCAGGGGTAATGAAATTGTATTTGCAAAACATCCCAGGTGATAATTGATGTTGCTACTTTCAGGGTCGCAAGTTTAGTAGACAGTTTTTTCTTGCATTAATACAGACCACCTGAGAAACAGACTTCCGGGATGCTATCATGCTAACAGTCATGATCTCTTTTTGTTCCATCTCACCTAGATCACCTGACTTGTAGGCGTGTAGGGCAGGGAAGCAGGGAAAATCAACATTCCAGATATTTTTTTAAATGCCAAAAACAAAAAAACAAAGGCAGATAAACAAAGGTAAATCTAAAAGTTGAAAACAAAAGAAAAGGTAAAATAAATAATTCCCTAACGACACTGAATTGACAATTTAAATTGAGCCAGATGTGACTTGAGGTAATAGCATGCTATTTAAAATAAAGTTGATAATAATTAAATTAATTTTTCCTTCATCGTCTAATTGCTCATGAATTAACCCAGTTAATTGGCACACAAAGGAAGTTTCTGTTGACTAGATTTTTTTCACTTGCATATCTGTTCTTTTCTATTTGTTTTTTTTTCCTGTCATAATTTATTGTCAAGTAGGTTTCCATATAACACCCAGTGCTCATCCTAACAAGTGCCCTCCTCCATGCTCACCACTCCTGCACATCTCCCCCAACCCCATCAGCCCTCAGTTCTCAGTATTCAAGAGTCTCTCAACTTTTGCCTCCCTCCCTCTCCCTAACTATTTTTCCCCTTCTCCTCCCCCATTGTCCTCTGTTAAGTTTCTCCTAATCCACCTATAAGTGAAAACATATGGTATCTGTCTTTCTCTGCCTGATTTATTTCACTCAGCATAACACCCTCGAGTTCCATCCACGTTGCTACACATGGCCAGATTTCATTCTTTCCCATTGCCATGTAGTATCCCATTGTATAGATAAACCACATCTGCTGGATCCATTCGTCTGTTGATAGACACTTAGGCTCTTTCCGTGGTTTGGCTATTTTTGACAGTGCTGCAATGAACATTGGGTACATGTGCTCCTATGCATCAGCACTCCTGTATCCCTTGGGTAAATTCCTAGCAGTGCTATTGCTGGGTCCTAGGGGAGTTCTATTGTTAGTTTCCTGAGGAACCTCCACACTGTTTTCCAGAGGGGTTGCAACAGTTTACATTCCCACCAACAGTGTAGGAGGGTGCCCGTTTCTTCACATCTTCACCAGCATCTATAGTCTCCTGATTTGTTCATTTGCGCCACTCTGACCAGCGTGAGGTGGTATCTCAGTGTGGTTTTGATCTGCATTTCTCTGATGATGAGGAACGCTGAGCATCGTTTCATGTGTCTGTTGGCCATCTGGATGTCCTCTTTGGAGAAGTGTCTGTTCATGTTTTCTGCCCATTTCTTCACTGGATTATTTGTTTTTCGGGTGTGGAGTTTGGTCAGTTCCTGATAGATTTCGGATACTAACCCTTTATCTGATATGTCATTTGCAATTATCTTTTCCCATTCTCTCAGTTGCCTATTAGGAAACTAAAGGATAGTTTCCTTTGCCGTGCAGAAGCTATTTTATCCTGATGAGGTCCAAATATTCATTTTTGCTCTTGATTCCCTTCCCTTTGGGGATGTGTCAAGTAAGAAATTGCTGCGGTCGAGGTCAAGGAGGTTGTTTCCTGCTTTCTCCTCTAGGGTTTTGGTGGTTTCCTGTCTTATGTTCAGGTCCTTTATCCATTTTGAGTTTATTTTTGTGTATGGTGTGAGAAAGTGATCTAGTTTCATTCTTCTGCATGTTGCTGTCCAGTTCTCCCAGCACCATCTGTTAAAGAGGCTGTCTTTTTTCCACTGGATACTCTTTCCTGCTTTGTCAAAGATTAGCTGGTCATACGTTTGTGAGTTCAATTCTGAGTTCTCTATTCTATTATATTGGTCTCTGTGTCTACTTTTGTGCCAATACCATACTGTCTTGATGATGACAGCTTTGTAGTAGAGGCTATAGTCTGGGATGGTGATGCCTCCCGTTTTGGTTTTCTTCTTCAATATTACTTTGGCTATTCAGGGTCTTTTGTGGTTCCATACAAATTTTAGGATAGTTTGTTCTAGTTTTGAGAAGAATGCTGGTGCAATTTTGATTGGGATTGCATTGAATGTGTAGAGTGCTTTAGGTAGTAATGACATCTTAACTATATTTATTCTTCCTATCCATGAGCATGGAATGTTTTTCCATTTCTTTGTGTCTTCTTCAATTTCCTTCATAAGTTTTCTATAGTTTTCATCCTACAGATCTCTTATATCTTTGGTGAGGTTTATTCCTAGGTATTTTGTGGTATTTTCTGCAATTGTGAATGGGATCCATTTCTTGATTTCTCTTTCTGTTGCTTCATTATCGGCATATGAAAATACAACCTATTTCTGTATGTTGATTTTGTACCCTGCGACTATGCTGAATTCATGGATCAGTTCTAGTAGGCTTCTGGTGGAGTCTGTCAGGTTTTCCATGTAAGGTATCATGTCGTCTGCAAAAAGTGAAGGTTTGGCTTCTTCTTTGCAAATTCNCCCATTGAGGATGATGTTAGCTGAGGGCTTCTCATAAATGGCTTTTATCATGTTTAAGTAAGTTCCTTCTATCCCGACTTGCTCGAGGGTCTTTGTTAAGAAGGGATACTGCATTTTGTCAAATGCTTTTTCTGCATCTATTGACAGGATCATATGGTTTTTACCTTTTCTTTTGTTAATGTAATGTATCAAATTGATTGATTTGCGAATCAGTCTTGTAACCCAGCAATGAATCTCACTTGATCATGGTGGATAATTCTTTGTACATGCTGTTGAATTAGATTTGCAAGTATATTTTTGAGGATTTTGCATCTGTATTCAACAAGGATATTGGCCTGTAGTTCTCTTTTTTTGCTGGGTCTCTGTCTGGTTTGGGTAAAAAAGTGATGCTGGCTTCGTAGAAAGAGTCCAGAAGTTTTCCTTCCATTTCTATTTTTTGAAATAGCTTGAGAAGAATGGGTATTAACTCTGATTTAAATGTCTGATAGAATTCCCCAGGGAATCCGTCTGGCCCAGGGCTCTTGTTTTTTGGGAGATTTTTGATTACTGATTCCATTTCTTCACTAGTTATGGGTCTTTTCAGATTTTCTATCTCTTCCCATGTGAATTTTGGTAGTGTTGTGTGTTTAGGAATTTGTCCATTTCTTCTAAGCTGTCTAGTTTGTTGGCATATAATTTTTCATAGTATTCCCTGATAATTGCTTGTATTTCTGAGGGATTGGTTGTAATAAATCCATTTTCACTCATGATTTTATCTATTTGGGTGCTTTCTCTTTTCTTTTTAAAAAAATTTTTTAGTGCNCTTTCCTCTTAGGACTGCCTTTGCCGCATCCTATAGAGTTTGGATTGTTGTATTTTCATTTTCATTTGTTTCCATATATTTTTTAATTTCTTCTCTAATTGCCTGATTGGCCCATTCATTCTTTAGTAGGGTGTTCTTTAACCTCCATGGTTTTGGAGGTTTTCCAGACTTTTTCATGTGATCGATTTCAAGTTTCATAGCACTGTTATCTTAAAGTGCATGGTATGACCTCAATTCTTTTATATTTATTGAGGGCTGTTTTATGTCCCCGTATGTGATCTATCTTGGAGAATGTGCCATGCGCACTTGAGAAGAAAGTGAATTCCATGGCTTCAGGATGTAGAGTTCTAAATATATCTGTCAAATCCATCGGGTCCCATGTGCCAGTCAAGTCCATTGTTTCTTTAGTGATTTTCTGTCTAGTTGATTAATCCATTGCTGTAAGTGGAGTATTAAAGTCCCCTGCTATTAGCACATTCTTATCCATAAGACTGTTTCTGTTTGTGATTAATTGTTTAATGTATTTGGGTGCTCCTGTATTCAGTGCGTAGACATTTATACTTGTTAGCTCTTCCTGATGGATAGGCACTGTAATTATTATATAATTCCCTACTTCATCCCTTGTTACTGTGTTTCCTTCAAAGTCCAGTTTGTCTGATATAAGTATAGCTACTCCAGCCTCCTTTTGACTTCCTGTAGCATGATAGATGTTTCTCCATCCCCTTACTTTCAATCTAAAGGTGTCCTCACGTCTAAAATAAGTCTCTTGTAGACAGCAAATAGATGGATTTTGTTTTTTTATCCATTCTGCTACCCTATGTATTTTCATTAGAGCATTTAGTCCATTTACATTGTGTTATTATTGAAAAATGTGGGATTAGAGTCATTGTGTTCTTTGTAGGATTCATACTTGTGGTGGTGTCTCTGGTACCTTGTGTTCCTTGCACTATTTCCCTCATAGAGTCCCCCTTAGGATTTCTTGTAGGGCTGGTTTTCTGGTGATGAATTCTTCGAATTTTTATTTGGGAAGACCTTTATCTCTCCTTCTATTCTGAATGACAGACTTGCTGGATAGAGGATTCTTGGCTGCATATTTTTTCTGTTCATCACATTGAAGATTTCCTGCTATTCCTTTCTGGCTTGCCAAGTTTCAGTAAATAGATCTGTAACAACTCTGATAGGTCTCCCTTTGTATATTAGGGCCCTTTTATTCCTAGCTGCTTTCAGAATTCTCTCTTTGCCCTTATATTTGCCAGTTTCACTCTGATATGGCGTGCAGAAGATCGATTCAAGTTATGTCTGAGGGGAGTTCTCTGTGCCTCTTGGATTTCAATGTCTGTTTCCTTCCCCAGATTGGGGAAGTTCTCTGCTATAATTTGTTCGAGGACTCCTTTAGCGCCTTTCCCTCTGTCTTCCTCTTCTGGAATTCCTATAATACGGATATTGTTCCGTATGATTGTATCACTCACCTCTCGAATTCTCCTTTTATGCTCCTGGATTAGTTTATCTCTCTTTTTCTTGGCTTCCTCTTTTTCTATAATTGTGTCTTCTAATTCACCTAATCTTCTTTCTGCCTCTTCAGTTCTTTCATTGCACCTCCATTTTATTATGCACCTCATTTATAGCATTTTTAAATTCATCACAACTATTTTTAAGCTTCATAGTCTTTGTAGCAATAGTTTCTCTGATGTCTTCTATGCCTTTTTCAAGCCCGGCGATTAATTTTATGACTATTGTTCTAAATTCTTATTCAGTTATGTTGCTTATATCTGTTTTGAGCAGTTCTTTACCTGTCATTTCTTTAGAGGGGAGTTCTTCCATTTCATCATTTCTTTAGAGGGGAGGGAATTTCTTTAGAGGGGAGTTCTTCCATTTCATCATTTTGTCTAGCTTTCTGTCTCTTGTTAGTTTTAAAAGCATGTTATGTGCTCTGTCCTGTGAGTACTGCTGTATTAAAGAAGGCTCATTGACTGTCCAGGGCCTGTCCATTCAGGAAGTGTTCTTTTAATGGTGTCTCTTGGTCTCTCTTGTTCAGACTTTGGTTATTTTATTTCCCTACTCATAGTGGTATTTGGGACTTTCAATCATGTGTACTTTTGCTTGATTCTTGTGGTAGCCCTGGAAAGGAAAACAGACAAACACACAGGGAACAAAGGCACGCAAGCGCACAGACAAATCCAACAAAGAATCAAACTGAAAGAGAAAAAGATAAAGAAAAGAAAAGAAAGAAAAGAAAAAAGAAAAATAAACAAAAGACAAGGGATTGTCTAAAACCATAAAACCAGAATTCCCAGCTACAAATAAAGAGCAAAGTGTATGAAATGGTGATGGAGAGAAATGACAGGGTGGGGATGAAGCAAAATTGGACAATGACTAGGCAGAGACTAAGAGGCTTAATTCTGAGAGAGAAAGAGGAGAATATGGTAGGGGGCGAGGAGAAATAAACGAAGACAATGTTACTCAGAGAAACCTTATAGTACGATTACTCTGGAGAGAGAGAGATAGAAAGGTAGCAGTGGAGGTGTAGAATATACATCTAGAGAATGGATTAAATGTGGCTGTGTAAGCAAACCAATGACCATAGTGCCCAGTCCAGCAGAGGGGAGGGACACAAATGAGACAAGGGAAAATATATCAGAATAGAAAAAATTGACCTAGAATTAATCAGGGCAGTGTATCCATGTTGGTCTTGCCCTGGGCTATGGTAAAAAAAAAAAAAAAAAAAAAAAGTAGCTCTCTAGTGGGGATGGGTGTGGTTTGGTGTAGGCAGGTCTAGTCTCCACCGTGCCCTCAGGGCTGCTCCTTGAGGTCCCACCTTGTTGGTCGTGCTGAGAAAAATGGCGGTGGCCCAGTCCCTTCTGGAACCAAACAAGCATTGCAAATCACTCTTTTGGGTTTACTCTCCCTGTGCCATGGGCGTAGCCAAGGTGGGCTGTATTCTGTGTCCCAAGCCCCACCTCATTTCCAGATCTTAGTCTGAGCGCTTAAATGGTATCACCCAAAATGTAATCCCACAGGCTGCTTCCCAGCCGGGGATCAAGCTGGGAGAGCAGCAGAGCAGTTTCAGGCCAGGCCACTTCGCAGGCAGAGATCAAGTGAGGAAAACAGCAGAGCAATTTCTCCTGGCACTGCCTGGGACTGGGGCACCCAGCACAAATTCAGCACCACAGCTCAAAATAGGATCACTCTCTGTCCTGAGCTGAGGTTTTTCTGTTCTCCAGGGACAGTTCTATGAGCAGTTTCAGGCATTCTTTCTCTTTCTCTCGACTCTATGCGGCTCCCCACAGAGGGTTTCCCTCACCTCCCTCCATGTCTCTAGGTCCTGGCCCATTTTTATCTTCTTCAGTTCGCACTCACGCACCTATGAGGTTGTGTTCTTAGTGGACTCTGTCTCTTCCTCCCAGACTCCTGCGGTTGAGTGTCCTATGGCTTCAGGCCTTCTCTGATTGAGAAATGGGGATGAGTGAAATGTACAGAGCTCCCTACTTCTCTGCCATCTTGCCTTGAATCTCTTTTCTATTTGTTTTATAGGTGGCATACTTTAGGGCTTGAATTTTCCTTTAGAAATTATTTTTTGACTTTGTGTTAGTGAAGTACTTAGTAATTTTTTAGTGATAAACCAGTTGCAGACATGTGTTCAGCATAGAAGAAAAGTGATATTTCTAAATATATTAATGGGCAATAAACAGGTCTCTAAAACTTCTGTCATCTCATCATCTTGAGGTGGTGAGTTCCTCAAATAGCTACTTAATTTAGAGTCAAGTCTTAGGAGAGTTAGCTATGTATGCCCACACAAGAGTATGTTAAACATATTGAAGAAAAGAAGGTTATTTTATGACTATTTGTGNNTTTATGACTATTTGTGAAAATGTAAACAACAAACTGATCATCGGAAGTAACTTTCCAGTAGAAAAACGATTCCCAATGCCTAGCCCACCCTACTAAGCCTTTTTATAAGAGAATACAGCACAACTGCTAAGGAAATCCACGAATGAGATGCAAAAATTTAAGAGAAGGTGATGGGAAAGGGGACAAACAGCAGTTTATGCTGTAAATATGTAAATATGTTTTAATGATGAGGCATACACACCACCTGATGTTGAAATTCCTTTAAAGTCACTGATACTCGGAATGTCAGGATGTAGCTTTACACTTAATACTGTGCAAATACTAAAGACAATGGTTAAAGTTGATGCACCAGATCAAGTGTTCCCTTCTCAAATTTGAGAAAACTTATTTTGTGCAAATTAATCACTTTCTTGAGGGCTTTAGTAGCCAAAATTATTTCCTGTAATCCAATCACTTTAGCATTTAGGTCCTTTCAAAATATGTGTACTTTCAAAATAAAATTCTTTAAAGACCCAAATGCTGTACCTTTGTTCTTTCTTCTCTGTGTTCTCTCTTTGCTCTGGGAGATGAGCAAATGCTTTTAGGAAAAGAAACATACGAGCTAAGTCTTCTTGGATTAACTGAAGTAACTCAGATGAGAGATATTATGAAGAATATGTTATAATCTTTAGCTTATTCTTATTTTTTTAAATTTATTTTTCTTTAGCTCATTCTTAACCCAGCATAGGGATTCTTTG
>NW_027530852.1:384163-388869 GCF_008692635.1 Crocuta crocuta | reverse complement strand
ATGGTGATTTTCCTAAAAAAAAAAAACAAAACAAAACAATGTGGAAACATGTCACTTCTTAAGCATGCTAGTAGCCCATATTACTAAATACATGGTACTTACAATTCCTTTAAGGCGATATTATTATCTAGCCTTCTTTTACCTCACTTTCTCTTTGTTCCCTTGGCTGGAGCCACAGGTCTTATTCCTCTAATAGGCCACAGACTACCTCCTCAGGACCTAAGCATTGCCATTGTAGAGGAGGAAAAATAATGATCTCTTTCACTTTGTAGGTTCTAGGCTGAGATTCCCCTGGAATAAAAGATTAACAAGAAAAAAATCAAACAAGTTTAATAATGTGTATACCTCCTGTATACATGTTATCCTGGAATACTGAAAAACTCCCCAAAATAGCCTAAATAGCATCTCCTGCTAAAGGCAAAAGAAGGTGTTAGAGGGTGGGAGAACCAGATATGGGAGATTACCAGGAAAAGCACTGTATACAAGGGCAAGGTTGTTATGCAAATTTAAATCCTTGCCTTCTCAATTGATAGGAGTTTCTATCTTCCTCTTCCTGTTACAGAGAGGGAACCATCCCTACAAATGCATATTTCCTTTATACATGGAAATCTGTCTTATAAAAGAATGACTTAGGTTTTCAGAGCTTCTCTTGTGTCTGCTGTTTCTTAAATATAATCAGCCTAAAATAATCCTTATGCCAAATAGGCATATTCTGGGTAACATATTCTGCTTCCCTTCACTGGTCTCACTGTCCACGACACCCTTCACTCACATATACACACAGATATTTGATTCCTGTCAAGAAGCAAGAATTCCTGTCCCCTTCAAGATCCTTCTAGCTGGACTAGGAATCAAATTGACATGAGACAGATGAACAGGAAAATATAAAATATAATAAGCATACATACAGGGAATCCACACAACATGGAAATTCCAAACACAGGCACAATGAAGTATATAAGTCACCCTGAATTAAGGAGTAGGGGACAAGAATCAAGAACTTCAGAGGAAAGGAATGCAATTTACAAGATGAAAAAGAGTAAATGTTTGGGAAACAAATTTTTGCTGCTCCTCTCAGAAACAAGGGGACAGAGAGAAGACCTCAATCAAAGTGGCCTTGCTAGGTTCTTCCCTGTCCACCATTACTAGTTCATATTATACTGTAGTTATCTATAGCAATAGCTCGCTTCTTGGAACAGGTCCTCTGTCTAAATTCTTCTAGGTGGTTTTTTGGGGGAGGTAGAGAGATATTCCTGACTTTGCTGGGATTTGATTGCTTTTTAACCCAAAATAATCTTCATGCCAAAGTGGCCCATATTGGGGCAGCATGGCATTGGCCCCTCCACCCCTGATGCCTAATTCCTTTTGGTCTTTATTCAAGTACTATGTTAGTGAGGCCTTCCCAGGCCATCATATGTCAAAGTTCAATCCACCATCCCCTACTCTGCTCCCATCACTTCTTACTGCCATCCTCTACTTCATTTATCACTTCTTAGTGTCATCCTCTACTTCATTTTTCCCTCTATTATGTAACTTTTAAACTCATGGTCTCCCTTCCCTCAACAATGTGAACTCTAAGAGGGCAAGAATTTTTGTCTTTGCTTCACTTGTGTTGTCTGGGAGAATAATTAGAACATAGTAGGCACTCAATAAATCCCTACAGAATGAAAGGAGTACTAAATGAATAAATGATTGTATTCATGAAGAAAGGACTGACTCTTATAAACTGAAGTCCACATGTGGCTTTTAAGATGGTGGTATCCATTTCTAAATGAGAGCATATTATCCAATGCTTTGTATATAATGTAATCACCAGAAAGATTTGAGCATTATTCAGCTGAATTTTGTGATATGGTGTAAAATATGCTGGAGTCCAAATACAACAGCCTTTACAATCTCTTTATTATTTTTTTCCTAGGTATGGAAGAATATGATTACTTCTCAGGATGGAAATTGCAGAATTGTTTTAATATGACTAAGCATATACTCAACTAAAATTAATACATATAATAGGTCCCTGGGTTCCTTTTAAAGTTTTATGTATGTATGCTTTTATGTACATATGCATTACCATTCTTATTTTACCATATGGCACAAAGCACTTATAATCAAAAGACAATTTAGGCCAAATCTTTCAATCTCAGTAGATTATACGTATCTTACTGTGTTGATGTAATTAAAGTGAATTAAAGTCAGGATTCCTTTTTTTTAAGGTTTCCTTTAAACCAATAGAATGAATCTGCATAACTCACTTCCATTCAAGAAGGATGAACAAAAGCTGTGACTTGAGCCTGGCACTTTGCCAAAACATCCACATAATTACCATTCTCAAGGAGACTTCTAGGGCTTGCTTTTTACCAGACATTCCTGAATCACTCAACACTATAGTTGATCCTGATTTTAAGGCATTTTATTTTTTAAAATTTATTTTAAATAATCTCTGTACTCAATGTGGGGTTCAAGTGTCTTGCGCATATTTGGTGTTCAAAAACCGTATGTTGAGTTAAAACAATGTTTAAAACTTTGTAAATATAATTAAAAAAATTTTTTTAACATTTATTCATTTTTGAGAGTTAGAGAGACAGAGCACAAGTGGTGNTAACCTTCAAATTAGTAACCTGCAATAAAATGATTTAAGTATTCAAAGAATTAAATGGGTGTTGAGTTTCTCTTGACTCTTGGGAAGAATATTGTCAGAGTAGCTTGAAAAACAGCATCTATAAAAACTATAAAAATAGTATACACATGTATTTGAATAACCATTCCACAATCATATAGGTTCTCCTCTATATTCACTCATTCGTTAATTTTATTATTCCCTAGATGCTTGGGGTGTTTGGTAGAGGGTTAAAGAAGACACATCAGATGTGTATCCTAAAAAGGACACAAACCCATCCATATGGTATAAATAAACATAAAATGAATATTAGTGGAAAAACTTACAGGAAGAAAAGCCACAGTGAACATAATTCCCTATTCTCTCAGAATAAAAAGTGGTCCAACAAAAAGGGAGCACCCTTTTCCCCACCTACCACCACCATGTTGCTTGATCTATTTATAGGATAAGTAACTGAGGGAGAGATTAGCTAGACAATTGTGTGATAATGGAAGGTGCTTGTTTGAATAATGGCAGGCTCCTGTCATATAGTAAGTCTTACAGAAGACCTACCCTCTTCCAAGCCAGAAGTTTGGGTAAAGCAAAAGATAGTGCCATATGTATTTGAAAAACTGGACACCCACTAGTTTGGAAGGTTGGATAAATGTGAGTCTTGACTGAAATTCTAATTACATTTCAGAATGGAACTGAGACTTAGCTTATAGGATTTTAACTGACACAAAACCGATGGCTGGTTGGGAATGATGAATTGGTTAGTCAAAAGTTTTTTCAGCGAGATGATCTGTTTCTACTGGACCCATTAAGATACAGACAATTTCACCTCAAAGATCATATATCAGGACAGTTTATATTTATATTAAACATATGTATGAGGGGCACCTGAGTGGTTCAGTTGGATGAGCATCTGACTCTTGATTTCAGCTCAGGGCAAGATCTCAGAGTCTGTGAGATTCTCTCTCTCCCTCTCTCTGCCCCCCCACANTGAGCGTGTACCAAGGACTATTCTACATGATTCCTGTATCTTATTTCTTTTATTCCTCACATCAACGCTGTGAAATGTCTTCTATAATTCTCATCCACACTTTACATATGATAAATATGAGGCTCAAAAAATTGTCCCAGATCACACAGTTGTTACGTGAAAAATCATAAATCAAATCCTGGCATGATTTTTTTGGAGTCTATACTCTTAACCACTGGGCATGATACCTGCTAAATTCCTTCCATAAATTGTGCACTAAGGTAATATTAAGAAATGTCAAAGAAATCTTTTTTCTTTCTTTCCATGGTAAAAAATCTACATTAATTTTGGGTTTACGTGCAAAAAGAGAAATGGTTTCTTGTGAATTTCCTATTTGTATTATCCTGTGCTATGAGTGTGAGAAAAATAGCAAAGAAATAAGGATCTGTTTCTGTGACTGTAGTAACTTAATTAAAGGAAAGTCATTTAAATACTTTTTCCCCCTCCTATAAAATTGGGGTAAATTGGCCACTTAACTTCTCAAGGGTAGTAATATTAATGAGTGACTGGCTGTAATAGGATTTGGAAGTTTAGAGGAAANTGGTTAGAAATTTTCATTCTCAGACCAATTTAAAATCCTTTAAGAAGGTGAACGAGCACTGATAAAAAGAGCACAGAACAAGAAAATGTTATGTCTGGACACAGACAAGGAAAGTATAGATGTAAAAATGGAAATTGTCACCGTCTTGGGAAACATAATTGTATTTGGGAAGATTTTAATACTTTAAGAAGAAGTTTATTTCTTTTCTACTTTTGCCTTTTGGAGAACAAATTTAGATTACTGACATGATAGTTATAGAATATATCATGGTGTCTTTTGGGGTCATTAAGTCAATATTATTCATATCTACATTAATAGAGAGATTTCTCATTATATTTCTACTTGGGTTTAAAGATTTGCTATGAGAGAAGTTGATTTGGATAGAAGTTATTCAGATCATTAGTCTGTCTCTCTCCAATTACATGTTTAATTTTCCTAAGCCTGCTTAGTCACTCAAACACCTTGATCATATACCAGATATCTGATTATTTTTTAGCAGTAGTTATAAAATAAATATGAATCCCAAT
>NW_027530852.1:383774-384028 GCF_008692635.1 Crocuta crocuta | reverse complement strand
ATTTTATTAACTTTGTTCTCTGTGTCTCCTTATTTGTCTTTTGAATTCAAATATAAAATTAGTTTTCAGCTCTGTTAAAAAGAAAACCACAGATGTGGCTTATCTATAAAATGGAATACTACATGGCAATGAGAAAGAATGAAATCTGGCCATGTGTAGCAACATGGATGGAACTTGAGGGTGTTATGCTGAGCGAAATAAGTCAGGCAGAGAAGGAAAAATACCATGTTTGCACGTATAGGAGGATTAGGAGA
>NW_027530852.1:381668-383669 GCF_008692635.1 Crocuta crocuta | reverse complement strand
GAGAGGAGGGTGATGGGCATGGGGGAGGGCACTTGTGGGGATGAGCACTGGGTGTTATATGCAAGCCAAATTGACAATAAACTATTAAAAAAAAAAAAAAGAAAAAGAAAACCACAGGCCCAAAATGGCATTACTTAGGCCAGCTCATCAAACTGGGGCTTGATACCTAACCTAACTGCACTTTCAACCTCTCCCAGAAATGTAGTCTTAACCAGTTAGTCAGGAATTTTCTGGTGAGCACCAATATGGCAATCTGTCACATGAGCCCTCTAGATGAGGTATTCCACCTACTAATACCTTTTACTGATGACCCCACCCAAAATACATCTGTTTTATTTATGACTCCCTTGTCTTACCTTTAAAAATCTTTCCCTTTCTGTAGTGCTTTGGAACTCCCCTCTACTTGCTACATGGGATGCTGCCTGATTCACTAATCACTTAATAAAGTCAATTAGATGTTGAAATTTACTTGGTCAAATTTTGTTTTCTAACAGCTCAAATGCATTTAAAAGAAAAACAAATAAAAAATTAACTATCTAGAGTTTCCAATTCACCAAGGTGGTTGTGGCAGGCAGGATAATGGCCCCCCAAAGATTTTTAAAACCTAACCCCTGGAATTTGAGAATATGTTCAGTTACATGGCAAAGGAGAATTAAAGTTGCAGATGGAATTAAAGTCACTAATCAGCTGACTTTTACTTGTGAAGATTATTTTAGATTATCTGAGTGGGCTCTGCATAATCACAATGGTCCTTATAAGTGGAAAGGGGAGCAGAAGAAGAGAGAGTATAAGATGTGACAAAATAAGAGATTGGTATGATATGATTGTTCACTTTGAAGATGGAAGAGAGTCATGCACCAAGTAATGCAAGAAGCTTCTAGAAGCTGGAAAAAGTATGAAAATACACTGTCCCCTAGAGCTTCCAGGAGAAAAAAAAATCCTACCAACTTCATGATTTTAAACCAATAAGACCCATTTTCAACTTCTGGCTTTTGGAATTGAAAGGTGATAAATTTGTGTTGTTTTCACCCACTAAGTTTGTGATAATTTGTTATAATAGTGATAGTAAACTAAGAGTCATTCAGATTTTTTCTATGTTAAAAACGTATACAAATAATGTTTTAATTGACTTCACTTGCAACAAAAAACCGTAATAACTGCTAACTTTAAGCTTGTCACTGTTTAATAATAATTATTTTAAATACACTGGTACTTTGATTTAAGCAAACTTTTGTGTATATTTCATTCTTTTAGTATGCTTTTAAAACCTATCTATGTACCTATTTATTCATGAACTTTTAAGGGGCTGTCTGCCATTATCTAAAAGTGTTAGCAATGAAATGGATATAAAGTAATGAGAATAAAAGGAAAAAATATATAGTTCATATTAGAAAATGCATATTTAAAAACGCAGACAAGAAAGAGTAGAAAACATGATGATGGTATAAACTGAGAAGTTTAACAGGCTTATGGAATTATGCAAAATAATAGCTTTAAATTTTGGTATTTTTTCAGTTGCTATAAAAAGTTATTATTGGATTTATGAGAGTAAGGAGGTATATTGCTTTTAAATTTTTTTCTTTATTCTTACTTATTTTTAATTGAGGTAAAATGAACATAACATAAAATTTATCATTTTAACCATTCTTACATATCTAGTTCAATGTTGTTAAGTTTTGCAATCATTGTTTTGCAATCATCACAACTTCTATTTCATCTTATGAAATTGACTCTGTACCCATTAAACAACTTTTCATTCCTCTCTCATGCCAACCTCTAAAAATCACCCTTCTACTTTGTCTCTATTAAATTAACTGCTCTAAGTACCTTATACAAGTGGAAACATATAGTATTTATCATTTTATCAGACTCCATAATCATGTGAGCCAATTTATTATAACCAGTAGGATAGGATGTATATATGTACACACACACATATACACATACACATACATATACATATACATATACATGAATGATTAGTCCTGGAAAAACATGATT
>NW_027530852.1:378969-381661 GCF_008692635.1 Crocuta crocuta | reverse complement strand
ATAATTTTTTCAAAACTTGTTGGTAACCAAGGTATCTTTCAATAAGTGAAAGTATAAAAAAACAGTACTATAGCCATGTAATGGAATATTATTCAGTGATTAAAAAAAAGAAACGAGCTATCAAGCTAACAACATACATGCAAAAAGTTAAATTTCATATTGCTAAGTGAAAGAAACCAATCCCTAAAGGCTACCTACTGTAGATTCCAACTATATGACACTGTGAAAAAGAAAAAAAATACAGAGACAGTAAAAAGATCAGGGGTTGCCAGGAGTTCAGGAGAATAGAGAGGGGGAAATGGACACCTGGCATGCAGGATTTTTAAGGCAGTGAAACCATTCTATATGGAACTAATAGTGAATGCATTCATTTTTCATTATACATTTCTCAAAACCCATAGAATGTACAAAACGAAGATTGAAACTTAACATAAGGTATGTACTTTACTTAATAATAATGTATTGGGGAACCTGGGTGGCTCAGTCGGTTAAGCGTCCTACTTCGGCTCAGGTCATGATCTCATAATTTGTGAGTTCAAGCCCCACAATGGGCTCTCTACTATCAGCACAGAGCCCTCTTCAAATCCTCTTTCCCACTCTCTCTCCACCCACCTCCACTCACATGTGTGTGCATGCATGTGCACGCACACACACACACACACACACACACACTCTCTCTCTCTCTCTCTCACACTCTCTTTCTCTGGAAAAAAATGTATCAACTGGTCCCCAGAGCAGAACTAGGATCTCTTGGAATTGTTACTGAGAGTGGTATGGGAGTGGGGAAGATGGCAGAGAGTCTAAGACTGAATCTAATGGAAGGTGATAAGGGGGAATAAGAAAAGGGAAATACAGTAAAATTTGTATGTCTTCACAGTTTTATACATGATCAGCTTAAATCCAAACCTGGAGGTTCTGGTGTGTGGAATGAGGGACCCTGATACCCTGAGGCATTTTTTCTCTCACCTTGAAAATGCTATGGTATTTGAATGATGTGTTCATCTATGGAGGTTCCAGAGAGAATCATCGGGATTTGTCCTATCAGAAGAATAGCAATAGTTGAAGAGCATTCTTATTTTTTTGGTTTGGTTAAGAAAATACAGTTATTATATTCAAAATAATGTTAATTCTATTTTCTTGCATTTTGACCCTTTATATGTGTGATTTTAAAGATAAATTGAAATCAATATAAATAAAATTTTGTTATAACTTTGGTATTTTAAAAAATATAATAAGGTATCAATATTGGCTCATCAATTGTAACAATTAAACCACACAAATGCAAGATATTAGTAAGAAAGTAAACTGAGAAAGGTGGGCATAAGGGAATTCTCTGTACCTTCCACTTAATTTTTTCATAAACCTAAATGCTGTAATCAAAACAACATGCAATTGACATAAAAATAGACATATAGATCAATGGAACAGAATAGAGAGCCCAGAAATAAATTTCATGCATAAATGGTCAATTAATTTATAACAAAGGAGTCAAGGGGTGCCTAGGTGGCTCAGTTGGTTAAGCACCTGACTATTGATTTCAGTTCAGGTCATGATCCATGTGCCCTGCATCAGGCTCTGCACTGGGTGTGGAGCCTGCTAAAAATTCTCTCTCTCTCTCTCTCTCTCCTTCTCTCTCTACCCCTTTCCTTCTCACCCTCTCTTAAAAAAGGGGGGGGGGGCAAGAAGATAGTATGAGGAAAAAAGAGTCTTTAATAAATGGTGCTGAGAAAATTGGAGAGCCACATAGATAAAGAATGAAACCAGACTATCTTACACCATCCACAAAAATGAACTCAAAATGGATTAAAGACTTGAATGTAAGACTTAAAATCATAAAAAAAAAAATCTAAGAAGAAAACATAGGCAACAACTTCCTTGACATGGTCTTGGCAATGATTTTTGGATTTAACTCCAAAATAAAAGGCAACAAAAGCAAAAATAAACAAGTAGATTGAAGTCAAGCTAAAAAGCTTCTACACAGCAAAGGAAACCATTAAAATGAAAAGGCAACCCACCAAATGGGAGAAAATATTTACAAATTATAAAACTGATAAATAGATAAATAAAACTCATACAGTGCATTACCAAAAAACCCAATCCACTTAATAAATGGGCAAAGGAGAGGTGTCTGGATGGTTTGGTCGGTTAAGCATCCAACTCTTGATTTCAGCTCAGGTCATGCTCTCACGGTTACATGAATTCGAGCACCATGTCAGGCTCTGTGCTGCAATGAAGAGCCTGCTTGGGATTCTCTGTCTCTCCGTCCCTCTCTGCCTCTCCCCAAATAGTGCTGTCTCTGTCTCTCTCGAAATAAATAAATAAATGAACTTTTAAGAAAATAGGCGAAGGAAATTATAAATAAATAAATGGGCAGAAAACGTGAATAGACAGTTTTTGAGAAAAGACATCCAGATGGCCAACACATACATGAAAGTATGTTCAACATCACTAGTCTTTAGGGAAATGCAAATCAAAATCACAATGAGATATCACCTCAAACATATTAGAATAGTTATTACCAAAAAGACAAGAAGTAATAAATGTTGGTGAAGATATGGAGAAAAGGGAACCTTCTTACACTGTCAGTGAGAATGCAAACAGGTGCAGCCACTGTGGGAAACAATGTGGAGGTTCCTCAAAAAATTAAAAATAGAATTTTCATATGATCCAGCAATCCTACTTCTGAGTATAT
>NW_027530852.1:376352-378877 GCF_008692635.1 Crocuta crocuta | reverse complement strand
ATTATCTAAAGGAGATATCTGCACTCCCATGTCCACTGCAGCATTATTGACAATAGCTAAGGCATGGAAACAATCTAAGTGTCTGTTGACAGACAAAAGGGAAAAGAAAACATGAGACAGAAATATATATATATATTTATTTATTTCTACATATACATATACATGTATATCTGTAATACATATTTGTAACATGTATTATTATCATATATAAAAATATTATTTAGTCATAAAAAAGAAGGAAATTCTACCATCTGCAACACTTGAGGACATTATGCTAAATGAAATAAGTCAGACAGAGATAGACTAACACTGTATGATCTCTTTTATACGTGGAATCTAAGAAATTACATTCATAGAAGCAGAAAACACATTGGCAGTTGCTAGATGCAGGGGGTTAAGAGTGGGAGAAATGGGTGAAGTTGATAAAAAAGTACAAGCTTCCAGTTATAAGTAAGCTTGGGGATGTAATGTATAACATAGTGACTACAGTTTATAATATTGTATTGTATATTTGAAACTTGCTAAGAGGGGTGCCTGGGTGGCTCAGTCGGTTAAGCATCCGACTTTGGTTCAAGTCATGATCTCGCAGTTCGCTGCTGACAGCCAGCTCAGAGCCTGGAGCCTGCTTCAGATCCTGTGTCTCCCTCTCTCTCTGACCCTCCCCTGCTCACACTGTCTCTTTCTTTCTCAGAAATAAATAAAAAATTTTTTTTAATTTAAAAAGGTCTCATTACAAGAAAAAGAATTGTAACCATGTGAGGTGATGAATGTATTAACTAACCTTATTGTCGTCATTGTTTCTAAAGGTACACAAAATCCTATCATTATGTTGTACACCTTTACTTACACAACGTTATATATGTCAATTATATCTCAATAATACAGGGAAAAATAAAAAACAGAAATTTAAAAAATTAATTTAGACTTCATATAATTTTGATCTTCTAGATCTTTGGCAAAGACTTTATTTATATTCATAGATATTCTTTCTGCTTCCTGCATTCATATACCTTTGGTAGATAAAAATATGTTAAAATGTCAGAAAAATGAGTTTACTTCATATTTAAAGACTAATAAAATAAAACTCTGAAAGAAATTTATTTTCTTAAAGGAACTAATTTTTTTTTATTAATGTTAAGACTATTCCAAGGCACTCTTAGAATTTCGGAGCATATACCTTTCTCTTTTTGTCTCTCCTTTCCTTCCTTATTCCCTCCATTTCCTTCTGATTTTTCCCTTCCTTCTTTCCTTCTCTCCTTCCTTCCTTCTATTTTTCTCTTCTTCTTAGCTTAGACTAAAAGAGTGAACCTTCCTCTTTCCAAAGTCCAGGCTCTACATATCCTTATTTTGGAAATGAGACCTCTTTTATTCTTACAACTCACATTATGCAATATCTTAATATTGTTTTTGAGTTGCATTTTTAATTGGGGATGGTAGTAAAAATAATAAAAGATGTAAAATACATTAAGCACCTAATATGTACACAAAATGTTAATAGACTTGACAAGAAATCTAAGAGAGAAATATTATGTCCACATCTTTTAAAAAAGGACCTAATGAGGATTTCTTTAAAATGCTCACTCAGAACATTGGTGATGACATTATATGATGCAGAGAAGTTTTCATATTGCATTCTATCCCAGGATAATTGGGTGGTAGGTCAGTATTAGGCCTTAATTGATGGCTTATTCAGCAATACAGGAAAAGCCCTCTACAAAAATACGGTGTGCAGATAATGGGATATAATCCTAGCTACGTAAGACATTACCATTCTGTATATTTTGACTTTCAAATTAAAGGCCTATATTTGTAGTATAGGCAAATAATACATTCCAAGAGTATATATAGAATCAAAATGCAAAATGATAAAGCAACTTCTTATTAAATTGTTGGCCAGAAATTGATGTAGTTACTTTCACTTGCTTGTATTCAGTATTAAAATCTCGACTTTTTTGTGATTGATTTGTTTTAAGGTTAACTTCCATACACAGCAGGTATTCAATAAATAATGTTGACTGACAGATGGTTAAATGTTAGAATGTAGAATGTGCCTCATCCTCACAAGCAAATAGACACCTTGGTGATTGATTAGGGTCAGGCATTCTTTAAAATATATTTTGCACATGTTTCTGAATAATTACTTGCTAAATTTAATGATGAATTTAAAATGTTTTTTTTTTAATTTTTTTAATGTTTTATTTATTTCTGGGAGAGAGAGAGAGAGAGAGAGAGAGANAACAGGCTCCAGGCTCTGAGCTGGTAGTCAGCACAGAACCCGACGTGGGGCTCGAACCCACAAACCACGAGATCGTGATCTAAGTGAAAGTCGGACGCCCAACCGACTAAGCCACCCAGGCGCCCCTAAAATGGTTTATACTATCATTAATTAGTCTCATTTAGTTTTTATTGTAGGGTTGCTGAATCTAAACTGGTTAAAATGTTTTAGTACCACAGTATTTGCTGTTTAAAATTCTATTTTAAAAATCTGTAAAGATATAAAATGTAGTTTTTCCTCCACTACCACT
>NW_027530852.1:374574-375500 GCF_008692635.1 Crocuta crocuta | reverse complement strand
GTCTGATTTTCTCAAAAGGGAAGTTAGTGTTTGATAACTCTGACTGTGATTTTTTTTCCCCCAACATGGCAATAACTCTTTCAGGACCCTACTCTTTAAAGCACTAGGAACCTATTAACTGCATATTTCTAAGATAATTCATGTGTATGTAAATATCCTCCTTTAAATGTTTCACTTCATTACCTCTAGTATGCAGAATTCAGAGAAATTAGATTCTCAGAAAATAATTTCATGCCAGAACCCCAGGTATTGGACAAAAAAGATTAAAATAAGGTGATTTAAACCACTCCATAATACATCTTAAGCACTTATTTTTTAAAAAGGTCAAAGGCATCTTTTATTCAGACATTTTCACAATTTACAACTGGGTACTTAGAGACAAAACCTACGTTGAGATAACATTTTAATTTAATCTATTGATTCAATAATATTTTATTTGAATAAAAACACCTCTAAACTAAANCCCACTCAGCTTCCAAACTGATACTAGAATACTAATGTTAAAGCATAGAAAGCTAGATAAAATAATCAAAGGCCATACTTGGGATGTGGAAAGAGTAATATTTAATGCGTCAGTCATGCTTACATGGCGGTATTTTGAATATCATTGAATGAGTGTTTGCTAACAGAAGATATGACACATTAGGAGTCATTCCTTTTTTCCTCCCATAAACTAATGACACATGTTGTTGCAAAGACAACTAAATAAAACTCCATGAAATCATCTTCCATGACACCAGATTGGGGGTGGGGGAAGGGGTGCCTGCCTCGCTCAGTTGGTGGAGCATGTGATTTTTGATCCCAGGGTCATGAGTTTAAACCCTACATTGGGTGTGGAGCCTACTTAAAAAAAAAAAAAAAAAGATAACCAAAATGATGAAATAGAAGAACTCTCCTCCAAAGAAATTCCAGGAAGAAATGACAGC
>NW_027530852.1:373399-374508 GCF_008692635.1 Crocuta crocuta | reverse complement strand
CAATAATGAATTGGTTCTAAATAAAGGATTCTTTGGAAATGCTATAGAATAATAGCACTAAAAATAAATTTTTAGATTATCTAACCACTGCTCTTATCTCATATCTACATTTAACAAATGAAGAAATTATAAAAAGTTAACTGGGAAATGACATTAGCAATGCCCCTCAAGTTTCTAATGACAGATATGGGCAGGAACCCAAGAATGCTGACACCAGTTGTTTGAATTAATTTTCATTATTCTGTACTAAAAATCCTGTTTCAGCACTCACAGTTACAGGAAACTGTTTACACAATATGCAAAAGGGAACTGCTCTATGTAGATATGCATGCATGTGTGTTTAATTAAAGCAAAAATCTGAGGTCAGCTCCTTCCATTATATCAACCTCATGTTCATCAATTCAATAACATTTTTTAAAAGCCTATATCTTCTCAAAGGATTTCCTTTTTTTACTAAGTTGTGGTACATGAATAGCTAGCTACATCTTCAGGTAACACTATTTTGTAGAACTCTATTTACCAAAAAGAATTTAGCTGGAATCATTCCATATTTACTGAGAAATATATCAGACTTCTAAAAATGTTTCCAATAAGAATTTAGGAATTGTCATGCAAGGTTTGGATTATTCTATATACCAACAAAACTCTATGGTGTCTCAATGGACACATCCAATAGGGATCTTAGAGTAAATATGATGAGAGGAGGCATGATTCTCTCCCTGTGCCATTTTTAAAAGTAAAAGATATGTCCATAAAAATACTAGCTCACCATTTTCCAATAATGGGGCTGTATTACATGGATTTATCAGTGCTTTTAAAAACAATCTCTATCTGGGGTGCCTGGGTGGCTCAGTTGGTTAAGCTTTGGACTTCAGCTCAGGTCATGATCTCACTGCTAGTGAGTTCAAGCCCGGCTTTGGGCTCTCTGCTGTCACCGCAGAGCCCACTTCAGATCTTCTGTCTCCCTCTCTCTCTCTGCCCTTTTCTGCATGCTCGCTCTCTCAAAAATAAATAACATACTTAAAAAATAATAAAATAAAAACAATTTCTATCTGTACCACCCTTTGTAATGTTGGAGAAAGCTCTTGCTGCCGTTTTTTAAAAACATG
>NW_027530852.1:370716-373336 GCF_008692635.1 Crocuta crocuta | reverse complement strand
CAAAACAATAGAGTTTCTAACCTAATCATATATTTGTAGGCTGGCACTTTGGAGAGTATGACCATCAGTGAATTGAATTAAATGATTCCTCATTTAAGGATATGCATCCTTAACTGAAATAATTTCATTGTTTATCTACTATTTATCATGGTAGCAAGTTCCTATTTATATTTAATGATATTCTGCAATTTATCAGATATTATGTATCTTGTTATCAGTTGAATGAATGGATCCCTAAAATTTATTGCATGTTAGTGATTTAAGAAGACTAGTAAACATGCACTGACATCTTTGCAAGGCAGGGCACACATACATTGCAACAATTCTTATGGATTGCCTATGACTAAGATTAATCCAAATAGTCCTTTTAAAAATAACTCATTTAGCACCAAATTAATAGCCATATTAGAAGAATGATGTCCAAATAATTTTCAGAAAAGGACACTCTTGTGTCATTAGGGAAGTGCCCTTTTAAAGTGTCAAACCATTATAGTTAGCAACTGTCACTAAGAAGTAGCCATCTGTCACTATTTATTGTCAGAAGAAACATTCATTGACATTGCCTACGTGAACTCTGTTTGTATTTTTCACTCTTGTTTAGTTATTATGTCTACAACTGGCCATTTGCATAAAAGGCCACTGGCAAAGTCTAACAAAGAATTTATAAAATTGGTTTTTATTTCAAGCACTATTTGGATTTATTTTAACGAAAAAGGAAGCAAGAGCTACAAAAAGTGATTTTGTTTTCTCATCAGCAATGTTGCCTAGTTTATGGCCACGAATATCCAATATCAGTAAATGGGAAGTCAATAAATTTTACCATTTTTAGCTTCTAAAATCCATCACCAAATCTGTGAAAAATCTGTGTGTATTACTTCAGTATACAGTGTCATCAAGAAATATTCTATTTTAGCAATAATAGTAGCAAGTAGAGAAAAAGGGGGGAATATCATGTGATTATAAGTATAATCTTAACTTTCATATTGAAAACAGAATTTTTAAGATGACTATAAAATACTCAATGATTTCCTTTTAATTATAGGATCCAAAATGGTTCATTTCTTTGCCTTGAGTACTTCTGTCTGTTTTCATTTGGAAGTCATTTGCCTTTCATTCTATTCATCCTTTCCCAATTTTATACCCTTAAGATAAATTTTAGACATATAACAAATTGCTCATTAAATAGTTGGCCTTGTCAAACTGATAGGCAGGAAGGGAAAAAATTGCTCACTTCTAAAGGTCCATTTACTTATTAATGACAGGATAGGTTACTATATTTTCTATGTATGAATTACTTCATCCAAAGTAGAAAGCCTGGCAAAGAGAAAGTGGATGAAAGCTTGGCTTTTGAAATGCCACTTTAAAAACTTCTCTATGAATTAGATTCCATTTGTTATAGAAATGGTTTTGGAACATACATATAACTTTTATTTCACAAAGAGCCCGGAGGAAGGCAAAACAGCAGATCCAGTAAGCATCCTTCCTCTGGATGAAGCATTACTGGAAAAAATCTGTTCCATTAGTTATTATTGCCTGTGAGGTTTTGGGCAAGACACGTCATCTTCCTGAACCTTAGCTTTCTCCTCTAAAAAACGGGTTGAAAATAACTACTCGCGGAGTTATTTTGAGGATAAGCTGTATAAAATACTTAAGAGTCTCTACCACAGTTGGCATTACATTGGTAGCTATGATTATGATTATGATTATGATTATTACTAATGACACAAATATTGGGTGATGTTCATAAATTACAGTTATCTAATGGTCGATATTGTATATAGCCAAGAGTTCATTTATAGTTTTGCTCTCTTTGTGATGAAGCTTATCATTTTATGGATTAGAAGAAATCTTACATATTTGTCTTCATGCTTTGTAATTGATCTTATGTCCATGTAATTGTTTTTGCTAATTGAGCTATTGTCAAATATTTAGGGATCACTCACTATGTTTCTAACAGGGTCCTCTTTGTCCTTCTAGTCACTGGTGCCATCTTTTCCTGTCTAGTACATGAACAAGATAAGTAACCTATCAAGAAAAAAATTCAAGTGCAAAAACAAACAACCCAGCTCAACTACAAGTGGTCTCACAGCATTTACTATGAATCCTTACTAATCGCTATTTTTCTGTGAAGACAAGACTATCTGATTTTGTCACCTATCTGCTTAGGTCCCTTCAGTGATTTTTGCTAATTACAGGAACAAGAACAAAATGTTGAAGGCTAAAATTCAACTTCTCTCCTCGTTGACATAATGCCAGCCATGTTGTCCTCCTTCCCATTCCTCAAAAATCATCATGCTCCCTTCTGCCACAAAGATTTTCACATGCTGTCCCCTCTGACTGAAATGTTCTTTGTTTCTCTGCATGTAACTTACACATATTCATCTTCTGATATTGACTTAGACATTGGTTCCCCAGCAAAGCCATCACAATTTACCACACTCAACTCCAGAAGCTTTCCCTCTCATAGTTTCATGTTACTTTCCATGAGTAAAAAAAAGGAAAGAAAAGGACATATAATGATTAGATTTCCATTAAATAAGATACATGTGGGGGGGGGAGTGCATACGTGTGTGTATATAAAAAGTTAAAAAGTCCCAGAAATCTAAATTTTCAGTTAGAA
>NW_027530852.1:367760-370627 GCF_008692635.1 Crocuta crocuta | reverse complement strand
TCCCAGGTATCTAAATTTTCAGTTAGAAGTTCTATATCTAGTATATCAAGATGAATTTGGATTATTTAACTACAATCAGCATCTGTCTTGCTTTGAAAACAAAATCTATCTTTCAGAATACCTCTGTCACCATACCATCCAGCAATTCTATTCCTAGGTATCATAAGTGAAAACATATGTCCACACAAAGATCTGTACAATAATATTCGTAGCAACTCTATTCATAATGGTCCCAAATGGGGATCAACCTAAATGTCCATCAGCGTAAATGGAAACAAAAAGCAGGATATCCATACAGAAGCACACTCTTCAGCCATAAAAGGGAATAAAATATTAATACATGCAACAGTATTGATGAACACTGAAACCATTTGCTAAGAGAAAAAATCCAAACTCAAGAGACTACATATTGTAAGATTCCATTCATATGAAATGCCTAGAAAAGGCAAATTTAGAGAAAAAGAAAGTAGATTAGTGGCTGCCTGGGGCTAGGGCTGATAATGAGGATTAACTGTAAATGAGCATAGGGATCTTACTGGAGGGATTAGAATGTTCTAAAACCAGTTTATGGTGATGGTTGCATCATTTAGTAACTTTACTAAATGAATCACTAAATAGGTATTAAAAGGAAAAAGGAAAAGTAAAGGGACTAATGCAATGCATGCAAAGCATTTGAAACAATATAGGGCACAGAGTAAAAAGTCAAACCACCTTGGATAATAGTATTTTTTAAAAAACAAATCCAATGTTCATTTGTGCCTACCAGCTTTGCCACTAAATGTCAAGATATGATAAAAACAAGTGTTGCCTCTTCAAGCTGACTCTCCATTTAATTCCTCATCACAAATGTCTGTCTTACATACCATAGCTGTGAGGGATATACAGATTAAGCCATTAAAAGATCTTGAAGAAGAGAAGGTAAGACATGTACTCCTTTAACCATAACACCAAACAGTGTATGATTGGGACCAGGAGAGTGATTATGCTTTTAATTATTTTTTAATTCCTCAATGCACCAGCTAAGACGAAATTGGAGCAACACTGTATTTAAACTAAGCCCACTAACAAATGCTTACGTATGTGTATACATGCATAGCCATGTTCATTTATTTGCTCATTCATACACAGCTCTGTTCGCTCACTAACCATATGCATGACACTCTCAATAAAAACTCTCATAATTATTTGTGACCTTAATATTAACACAGATAATTATTTAACATCCCTGGCTGTCCTGTTCCGGGACCTCCTTTCCTTCCATGAGCTTCTCCTCAGCCATCTGTTCCATGATCGCACATGAATTTAGTCAATCCCAATATACACTTGCTTATCCTTCAATAATATAATTTCAGGCACTTCACTCTCTGAAGATTATCCCCCTCTGACTTCAACAATTCATTGACCTTCTAAGGACCAACAATCTATTAATGCTACTGGGTTTTATATATTTTCCACTCCTCTAAGTCCACTATAGTACCCTTTTCACTTTATTCAGATCAGATTTCACAATACAACATGATGACGAATCCCTTACATGCACCCTTAGGGTCATATTCGCTGGCTAGTTTTTTTTTTTTTTTTCAATTAAACTTTGCTGAAATCTTGAGTTTTAACAGTGTGAGGTAAGACCTGAAATATGATAATGTTAGTGAGGGTTTGGAAGGGACTGGAAATAGTCACTAAAATAAGTAGAGGAATTATAATAAAGTACCAGAAAAATATCTGACCGAACTGCTACAGTGACTGAGAAAGGGCATATGAGAAGTGTCAGAAAAATCAAACATGGAGAAGATTCACGTTTCTAAACTGTTTTTTGAATTTTGCATCTTGATCAGCTACAAACCATATGAAACTAGTATGTTAACAAGTTAAGAGCCAACTAAAAATTAAATCTGTATTTTTAAAGAAATAACGAAAAAATGATTTCTTTTAAGGCTGCATAACTTGAGAAATATGAACACATCCTAAAGAGTCACCAAATTAAGAATAGAAATCAAAGGTTTAGTCTCCAGCGTACAGAGTTAAGGTATTATAACATGATCATTTTGATTTTTCTTGCTTTTCCCCAGGGGTAAGGAAATATTGGTTTCAGGCTCTGATGTGTATTACCTAAAAGACTGCCAGTACCATATAAGTATTTTGCTAAAATCTGAGAAGCCTGCAAAATATATTTGTTTCTTGACGTCTCGTACGCAGCCAACAATGAGTTAGTTCCATCTGCTTTAGGCTTGTGCCGCATAATGAATGTCGTTCAGTGACAGCTGAATTCTGTTGTGCTGATTATCTCAAACCTGAATTTTATGGCAACTCAGACTCACTCTCTCGTTTACCTCTATATGCCTGATAGAATGTATAATTACAGTTGGGATTAGCCTAATCCATTCTCTACCTAATGAGCTGAACTAATATTAAATCCAAAATGGAAAGGAATTCAGCATATTTTAACTCTTCTTCACTCTGGAATGATTTCATTTTTACAGCTTCACTTAGCTTGATCCATTACCACCCTCCCTTTCATTCTGGCACACACTCTAAATTAATTCATTTCATAATCTCTTGCGTTGAAGTCAGTGGCATTTGACCTGGAAATAAAAATGTTATGATTATTAAACCACAAGAAGGTAACTGGCAATTTGAATTGCATTATTTGCATTATAATGCACATGTAGAAAGAACATTTTGATAATAATGATTTATCTTTGGATGAAACAGTTTCTCTAAAGGAGATTGAATAAAAAAGTCTGAGATGGCTGAAACAGATTATCTTTATTATTCATATCAAAACCTGTAACATATTCCTCTATGAATTTTACAGTACAATTCTTATAATAAAGAATAAATAAATAATGTACTTATGTTAAAACATG
>NW_027530852.1:365253-367264 GCF_008692635.1 Crocuta crocuta | reverse complement strand
TTTTCTGGTTTTGCCATATCTTACAAAATATGACTCTGATAGGTAAAAAGGAAAATCAGAAATTGGTCACATAGAAAGCATTTAGGTTCTGGAAGCAAACCAAAAAATGTCTATAATGAACATATCTAATGTGTAAAGTGATCATCGAAGCATGCAGAAATGACACTAATATGTTTGTTTCCTGTTTCAAATACGTTTTGAGCTAGTTGTGACGATAAGACAATACGTACAGAAAATTCAGGATAATATAACAGAAGATGCAAAGAACTTAAACAGATAACATAAAGGGAAACATTACATCATAAATGAATAATCCACAAGGCTGGATTCTTTCAGAATCTCCTTCCTGCAGGAAACCATGATAAACTCTTGTGGAAAAACTACTCGAAGGCATTAAGGCATGGACAAAATTCAAAAGAAAAACAAAGATGAATGGCAAGTGCTTTGAGGAAAATTCCTGGGCAATAAGGCTTCTTGCCTGAGGGCATGGCCTGATTTTTGTGAGGCTACTTCTGGCTTTAGGAAGCAGAAGACAGAAGTGCGGTGTGCCTGAGCAGCTGGAAAGAGGAGAATTCTGGAAAGAGGGATACAAAAGGGAGAGTCTCAAAATATGCATATGAATTCTGCGTATATTCTTGGGTAGTCCTTGAATGTGGCATGATGGAGGTAGGGGATGAGGAGCATGGTAGGGGCAAATATAGAGTTGGGATTCAAATGATTCAAGTTAACTTCCAGCTAGAACAAAAGTAAGAGAGAGAAAGATCAGAATCGAGGATCCCTACAACATTTCATCCAGGATGTGCACCATGTAAATAAAATTGTCCTATGTGTGGAAACAGAGAAAGATGACTCAGAAGAAAAAGACCAACGTGTATTTGTACATTAAGGTAACAAATGTCATTTGTACTTTTATACACTAGCAATGAAAAATGAAAGAAAACAATAAATCATTTACAATAACATTTAAAATATTACAATATCATTTAAAATACTGAAAAATGGGGTGCCTCTGTGGCTCGGTTGGTTAAGCCTCTGACTTGATTTCTGCTCAGTTTATGATTTTGAAAGTTAGGTTTGGGACTTGGAGCCCCTCTCTAATGATGTGGAGCTTGCTTGAGATTCTCTTCCTCTCCCTCTATCCTTCCCCCTGCCCTGCTCGCACACCTGCACAGGCACGCACATACTCTCTCTCTCAAAATAAATAAATAAACTTAAAAAAAAATACTGAACAATGAATTTAATCAAAGACATCAAGGTTTGAATCATCAAAACAACAAAGCATTAAGGGGAAACATTAATGAAGACTTGAAAAAATGAAGAGAGATACTAGTCAATGGCGGGGAGGGTGGAGACTTAATGTTGTCAAACTCAATTCTCCTCAAATTGATATATAAAGTGAATTCAAACTGAATAATAATCCAAGCNGCAAGGTTTTCTTTGTAAAAATGAACAAGTCAAATCTAAAATGTATATGAAGAAGAGGAGGATTTAAATAAACTTATGAAATGATAACTACCTTGAAGGACTTATCCTACCTGACTTCAAGACTGAATATAAAGTTGTGATAATCTTTGGATAATGATAGATAGAGGCAATAGAACAGGGAGTGCAGACATAGACCCTGGCTTATACAGATAATTGATATCTAACCAAAGCATGCACATGTGCTCATGTGTGTGCATGCACATGTGTGCTCACACATGTATCAAAGGGAAAAGGACAGTTTTTCCAACAAACAGTGCCAGAATAACTAGGATACAAAAAAATAAATGAACCTTGACCCTTACGTCACCACCTACACAAAATGAAAATTAGATGCATCACAGAGCTAACCATAAAAAGGATAAACATAAAATTTCATGAAGAAACCAAGAACTTGTAGTATGCAAGATTTTCTTGGTCAACAGAAAAAAAGAACCCATAACAGATAAAAAATATACTTTAGATTTCATTAAAATTAAAACTTCTGTTTATCAAAGACACAATTAAGAAATTAATTGGGAAACCAAAG
>NW_027530852.1:359750-365244 GCF_008692635.1 Crocuta crocuta | reverse complement strand
AACACAATGAAAAATAAATAGTGGCTAAAATGGAAAAGATAGACATCACCAAATATTGAAAAGAATGTGGAGCAACTGAAGAAAAATAAATTCAATGCTTTTTGGCTTGTAAAATAAGAACCATTCTTAAAACTATGAGGAAGTTTTCTAAAAGTTAATCATACATATATACCATGATACAGCAATTCAAATTTTAAGTACTTCTCCAAAACAATTTTTCTAAATGTCCACTAAAAGATTTGGGCAAGAATATTAAAGAGGCTTTATTCATAAAAACCCCAAGCTGAATGCATTCCAATGTCCATCAACAGGAGAATGGATAATCAAATTGTGGTATATCATATAAAAGTACACTACACAACAAAAAGAAATGAACTACTTATACACTCCATATCATGGACATTAAAATGAGCAAAAGAATCTGGACATAAAAAGCTATATGCTATATAATTTTATTTATATAAAGCTATAGAACAGAAAGAATAATCCATTGGGAAAATTTTCAGAAAAGTGGCTATTAGGGCTCTGTGGAGTAGACAGGAAAGGGGCATGAGGAAATTTTGTAGGATGATGGAAAGAATGTACATCTTGATAGAGATATAGGTGTCATGACTGTACACAAGTGTATACATTTGTTAAAATATAACAAATCTCACAGTTAATGGGGTGCCTGGGTGGCTCAGTCAGTTAAGCACCCAACTCTTGATTTGGGCTCAGGTCATGATCTCACCATTGTGAGATCAAATCCCACATCGGGCTCCATGCTGGGTGTGAAGTCTGCTTAAGATTCTCTGTCTCTATTTCTGCCCCTCCCCGGGTCATGCACACTGTTTCTCTCTCAATAAACAAACAAAAAATACATATAATTTAACAGTTAAGATCTTTACAGATCTTTTTCAGAGTATGTAGATTTCAACACACACAAATAATGACAAAAATAATGAACTAAATTTGGGAATCATATTTTTCACAGTCGTGTGGGTTAGCAATTCTGAAACAATTGTACATGTATCTGGTCTTGCAAAAATGGGTAAATATATTGAAAATACTGGAAGCTTATACAGTTTTCCAGAGTTTCTGCTAATGTATACTCACATGACCAGTGTATGACAGTTCTCATTGTTCAACATCTTCATCAAAACTAGATAATTCCCTGCGGCGACTGTGTGGCTCAGTCGATTGAGCGTCCAACTTCGGCTCAGATCATGATCTCACTGTTTGTGGGTTCAAGCCCCACATCGGGCTCTGTGCTGACAGCTAGCTCTGGGCCTGGAGTCTGCTTTGGATTCTGTGTCTCTTTCTCTCTCTGACCCTCCCCTGCTCATGCTGTCTCTATCTCTCTCTCAAAAATAAATAAAATATTAAAAAAAAACTAGATAATTTCCTATCTTTGTATTCCGTTCTGAATTTTTAGCCCCTACCCCACATTTGGTCAGGAGGCTTTGTGTAGGATAGAACTCACATAGAGGACACAGCTTATAGCAGATCTCTGTCTACAATGTATCAGCATGTAAGCAATAACTAGAAGAAAAATTAATAAGTTTCTGTGAGAAACTGCCAATAGAATAGAGGGACAAACAGGGAAAACAGCACTGGGGAGACTAAGGGAAGAAAGAGTGGAAGGAAGAACTGTTCAACAGTGTAGAAGCTAGAGAAGCCTCATAAATTAACAATGGGAAAATGTGCACTTGATTTGGTGTTTAGAAAGTCACTTTCATTACTGAGATGAGAGTGACTGTTTCAGAGAACGTGTGGGAAGATGGAAGCTGTGTTGGGCTTAAGTTGATTGCTATGAATTGAGGAAATAATGAAATGTGTGAATATAATGGGGAATAGAGTTGGACCATAATTGAGAGAGGAATTTGAGACCAAAACTTTTTTTAAGGATGTGTTAACTTGTTTATATGAAAATAAAGACCCAAAAAGGGACAAAGATTTAAAAACAGTTAAATAGAATAAAAAGAATAGAAGTAATGCTAGATGACAGTTTGGGGATATGAGTAAGATTTCTGGGGGAAAAATCCCTAAGGTAAAATTATTGCAGCTGACATCTACTTAGTGCTTACGATGTTCCAGGCTCTACTATGTTATTTATAATTATTAACATAACTAGATGAAGAAAGTACAACAGAGTCATGGATGAATCTGCATGAATCACACAGCTAGGGAATGAGAACTGGGGTCCAAAACCATACAATATGGCTCTGGAAGGCAAGTTTTTTTTTTAATGTTTATTTATTTTTGAGAGAGAGAGACAGAGACAGAGCATGAACAGGGGAGGGGCAGAGAGAGAGAGAGAGGGAGACACAGAGTCTGAAGCAGGCTCTGAGCTGTCAGCACAGAGCCCAATGTGGGGCTCAAACTCAGGAACCATGAGATCATGAGGTGAGCTCGAGTCGGACGCTCAACTGACTGAGCCATCCAGGTGCCCCTGGAAGGCAAGTTTTTAATCACTACTCTACATTGCCATGGGATGGACAGTAAAAGTAAAATATATGAATAGTTAGTAAAGTGTGATTGTCATTTGATGCAGGTTAAGTCCAGATTTAGATTGAACAACTGTTACTCAAAACCTCTATCCAAGATTTGACCTCTGCATGTTTTATATCTTTTTTTTTTGTAATATGGCTCCATAAAGTATACATGTCAAGAAGGGTTCCTTGCTTTCAACATGAGAACATGTCCTCAAATGTTAATAAAAACATTGCACACTATTTTTGATTTTTAATGAACCTCTATCCTGTTTTCCAAAGTGGCTGAACCAATTTGCCCATCAACCAATCCCATCAACAAGGCACAAGGATTCCCTTTTCTCTACACCCTTGCCAACATGTGTTATCTTTTGTTGTCTTGATGATAGCACTTCTAACAGGTATGAGGCTTTGATTCTGATTTTTTTCCCCTTTTCATTATGGTTTTGATTTTCATTTTCCTAATGATTAGCAATGTTGAACATCTTTTTGTGTACCTGTTGGCCATTTAGATGTCTTCTGTGGCAAGCTGTCTATTCAGTTCCTCTGCACATTTTCTATTGGAATTTTAGGTTCTTGTTATTCAGCTGTAGGAATAGTTTATATATTTTGGATATTAATCCCTTATCTGATAGATGGTTTTGGCAATCCCACTTCTGGGAATATAAACAAAGGAAACGAAACCAAGATATTGAAAACATATCTGTACCCCTACGTTTACTGCAGCACTATTCACAACAGCCATGATATAGAAACAACCGAAGTGTCCTGCAACAGATGAAAGGATAAAGATAATGTCACACACACACGCACACGCACAGTGAGGAATATTATTCAGCCATGAGAAAGAAAGAAATCTTGCCATTTGCAACAAGATGGATGGATGGATATTGAGGACATTTGCCGAGGGGGACGTCAGACAGAGAAAGACAAATACCGTATGATATCATTTATATCTGGAATCTAAAAAAAATCCCCTGAATTTGTAAAACAGAGTAGTGCTTGTCCAAGCTGGGAAGTGGGGTGATTGGGGAGATGTTTAAGAGTACAAATCTATAACTAGTAGGTAAATAAATTCTGAAGAGCTAAGGTACACAATAGTCAGTGTCACCATAGTATCAACTTCAAAGTTTACAAGAGGCTAGATTTTAATTGTTCTCACCACAAAAAAAAGAATTGATAATCATGTGATGTGATGGAGGTGTTCGCGAATGCTAAGATGGTAATTAATTACAATATATAGATGTATCAAATCAACACATTTGTATACTGTAATCTTACATAATGTTATATGTCGATTACATCTCAATAAAAATACATACATACCTACATATCTTTATACATTAACTAGTAAATGCCACTCATATTGGTGCTGGGGTAGATTTTATGTTTATTTATTAAAATATCCTCTATTTTTCACACTGCTGATTTGAAGTATTGCCAGCTTATTAAGGAAAAAATGCCTACTGTAGTATACAAGTAAGATAACTAAATAAACAGAATTAAAATGTACAACTAAAATTATTAAATAATCAAATAAAAATTGAAATAACATGATTTCTTCATTGGTGCTCATAAATATCTCTCTGTAGAAGTTATTAACAATAGGAGACAGACCCATGCAACAATTGTGATGGAAACATATGTCTTTCAATTTATTGTAGAGGTCACTTTTGTATAATACAATTTTATTAATAGATCCTTATTCCAAAGGACTTTTTGAAATCTGCCATTAAAGGACCAAGGGAAAAAAATTCCTTCTTGATTAAGATCTGGTACGTTTTCAAATTTCTTCTGCTTTCTATCTGCATAGACAACTCATTTGATAAGCTCAATATCCTCAGGGTACTCAAAGCAAATCTCTGCCATGATTTCCAAATCTGCCTATTTATTTCCAAACTCACTGCTTAGGATTCTGAATTAAACTCAACATCAACCTGCCAGGTTTATCTAAGTCTTTACTTCAAGGAGATTTAAAAACCAGACTCTGCAATATTCATTCCATTACAATGACTTTAGAAGAATAGTTTTTTTTTTTTTTCAGTACACATACTTATCTCATTCTAAATGTTCTAGTTTTCCAGTGTGCTCCCTGGGAACTATATAGTGTGTACTGTGTATAATCTAGTCAGGTCTAGATCACTTAATTTATTACTCTTCCCATAACTTCTCCTTATGCTCCTTCATTTATTCATTAAGCAAATATTATTGAAGATCTACTGTGTTCCTAGGGCATGTCTTGATGGAGTTTGCAATCTAATTGAATGACTTCTCAAAAGGGTTTTCTGCCATTATGGAAATGTCCTATAATATCTGCATTGTTCAGTATGATAGACAGTATCCACGTGTAGCTATTGAACACCTGAACATGGCCAGTGCTACTGATTATCAACTTTTAAAAATTTTTATTGAGATTTAATTAATTGAAATTTATACTTAAATGGCCACATGTGGTTAGTAGAACAATACTGAACCATGCAGAATATCAAAGTTGGTAAGTTTTATGAAGAAAAATACAAAATTGGGCACCTGGCTGGCTCAGTCAGTATATAGCATGTGACTCTTGATCTTGGGGTCCTGAGTTTGAGCCTCACGCTGAGTGTAGAGATTACTTAAAACAAAACAAACCAATAAAATATAACATTTAAAAGCTTAAAAAATAAAAATATAAAATGAAACAAGAACAGGATAAGGGGAGTACAATGAAATGTGGTTCAAAGAGAGATTAGAATTGTAAAAAAGAGGGAAGAGAATATTTCATTGAGAAGGTGACAATTGAAATGACAAGGACCTAAAGGAGGGAGAGAGTTGGCCATGATAAAATCTAGAGAAAAACAATTCATGTATGCTTCATGCAAAAATTCCTTTTGATGAATTTGTCCCCACTATGTTGAGGTAAAAAATCTGCATCCCTGTCTCTTCAACCCACTGAATCTAGGTCTTTTACAAAACAAATCCCTTCTTACTTTTTTTTCAAAATGGCAATCCCTTCAAATATTTGAAGACTATATATATATCATGCC
>NW_027530852.1:357020-359623 GCF_008692635.1 Crocuta crocuta | reverse complement strand
AAGCCTCAACCCTGAGTACAAGAGTTGCATGGTCCACTGACTGAGCCAGCCAGGCACCCTAAGAAAAAACATTTTATATGACTCTTTTTATAGGGGTAAAATAATGTTGAAAATATCTATAAATATATAGCCATAGTGAATGGAGTATTTTTACTTAATTTATAATTGCACATGCAGTATATAAAGATAGGATATATTGATAGATATATTTTAAATGTTTATTTATTTTTGAGAGACAGCGCCCGAGCAGGGGGAGGGGCAGAGAGAGAGGGAAACACAGGATCCAAAACAGCCTCCAGGCTCCAAGCTGTCAGCACAGAGCCCAACGTGCGGCTGGACCTCACAACCATGAGATCATGATCTGAGTCCAAGTCAGGCGCTTAACTGACTGAGCAACCCAGGTGCCCCTAATTGGCAGATATTTTAAAATATCTCAAAGAAGACTAAAGTCCCCTCTGACTACTTTGTCTGAATGGTTTTCCTTACTCTTCTGTATACCCATTTCCTCTTTCCTGGAGGTAACCAGTAATATAAGTTAGATATATAACATACCTGAACTTGGGACATGCACTGGCATAAATATCTGTTTATATACTGATAGAAACTTGTTTTTCTCTGTTTTTCATACATGATGTCATTTTTCAACATGTTTTGTCTCTAAGCAATATGTTTTGAAGTTCTGTCTATGACATACATTTTGAGCATTTACTCTAATCGCTGCATGGCACTCTATGAAATGGATATTCCACAGTTAATAGACCATTTTTGATGGTCCAGTAAGTGNCTTAGAAAAAGGAATTTCTGCATTTTCTTTTTAATATATTCTTTTGAATTACATTTCAAATTGTCTAGAGTTATAAACATACAGAGTAGGATTATAGGAGGACACCCCTTCCCTGGAGCCCTTAATCAATATACATATTTTCCAATTTCTGAATGATTGCCAATCTAATGGTTGAGAATAATCTGTTACTTTTACCCTTTTGTGATGACTAATGGGATTGAACATTACTTCACATATTTATTTGTAACTTAAATTTATCTCTTTGATCCTCTCATTCTTNTACTTCCATTCACGTCTCTTTTCCTTTATGATTTGTAATGATTCCCTAAATAATATAGAATCTAAATGTATTTATTTCCTTTCAACCTATTGAATTATTCAGGGTGTTTAGACTTTTTTTTTTCCTATATATGGTCAATTTTAATGAAGTCATATTACCAAATTTTTTGAAGGTTATTGCTGTTTGTGTCTGCTTAAAAATAGATTTTTGCAACCTAATATCATAAATATATTTACTTATTTTTTTTATTAATCTGTTTCATTTTGTTTTTTAGTGTTTTAAATTTTTTTTAAGTTTATTTATTTATTTTGAGAGAGAGAGACAGTGACAGAGAGCACGTGTGAGCTGGGGAAGGGAAGAGAGAGAGTACAGAGAGAATCCCAAGCAGGCTGTCAGCACAGAGCCTGATGCAGGGCTTGAACTCATGACCTGTGAGAACAAGAGTCAACCCTCAACTGACTGAGCCACCTAGGTGCCCCTCTTTCATTTGAATTTATTTTTCTAAAGGGAAAACTACCAAACTTTTTTCCCACAATAGCCAACTGGCATACACTCTGATTAGTAGCCCATGCCATCTCTCCTAGTTTGAAATGTCACTTTTTTTCATATGATAAATTTATTATACATATGAATCTACTTTGGGACTCTATTTTGCTCCAGTTCTGCACCAACACCACATTATAGCCTTCGGTTTTAGTACTGTGTTAGCACATTACCACAAATTTGGTAGCTTCACACAATATAAATTTGTTGTCTTATACTTCTTTACATCAGAAGTCTGACAAGGGTCTTCCTGGGCTAAAATCGACGTGATGGCAAGCTGTGTTCCTTCCTAAAGATTCCAGATGACAATCCTTTTACCGATCTTTCCAGTTATTGGCAGAATCCAGTCTCGTGCGTTTGTAGGACTGGTCTGGCTTTGTAGCTGGCTGCCAGCTGAGGGCTTTCCCTAGTTTCCTTGGCTCCTGGTCTTGTTCCTCCAGGCTCAACACCAGCAGTGGCAGGTCAAGTGCCGGTCGTGTCTCAAATCTGTCTCTCTTGTTCTTCAGGCTCCAATTTCCAATCCTTTGGGAATGGTTCTCCCTTCTTAAGGACTGCAATTCAAGTAACTGGGACAACCAGGATTGTCTCATCTGGTCAAAATCCTTAACTTCATCGTATGTGCAAAATCCTTCTTGCCATGGGAGGAAATGTGCACACCAAGGGTCCTGTCGTTATCTTTAAAACTCTTCTTGCTTAATCATTCTCATTTTGTCAGTGCCTGAAATGGAATCAGCTTATGCAGTTTTACGAACGATTTTGGTGTGATTTTGGTTTTTACGATTTTGAATTTGATGATCACTTTGAGAAAAATCTGGTAACTTAATGATATTTAATTTTTCCAGGAATGAAGGAGTATAGCTCTCCACTTTCAAGGTCTTCCTTAAGGTTCTTCAGTAATATTTCATTGCTTTCCCAATAAAGATCTTGCTATTTATAATCTCTTTATATATATATACACATATATGTAGTTTTTAATAAGCTCTTTTTTTGACATAA
>NW_027530852.1:356454-356823 GCF_008692635.1 Crocuta crocuta | reverse complement strand
GACATAACTTCTTTTTTTAGTTTTTTTAATGTTTATTTATTTTTGAGAGAGAGAGAAACAGACAGAGCATGAGTGGGGGAGGGGAAGATAAAGAGGGAAACAAATCCGAAGCAGGCTCCAGGCTCCGGAGCTGTCAGCACAGTGCCTGACGTGGGGCTCAAACTCACAAACCACAAGATCATGACCTGAGCCTNTTAACGGACTGACCCAGCCGGCCCCCCCTGCCATAACTTCTTAAAATGATTCTTACCTGTCCATAGGAACACGTGTCAATATTCTTGCTTTAAAAAGCAAGCTTAATCATTCCACTGATGATACATAAAAGTTTGTCATTGGTTCTTTTATATCTTACTCAGGAAAGAAACACTC
>NW_027530852.1:355133-356151 GCF_008692635.1 Crocuta crocuta | reverse complement strand
TTCTTTTAAAATTGTTTAAAGCTATTTTTTCTAATCATATCTTATTGTAATTATAGGTACTAACAGCTTGTTGGAGAATTACAGAACAGGTATGCTTGCCATATTTGAGACTTAAACAAAAATGACCCTAACATTTCACTATGATTCATCACATTCCCTATGGTCTTCTTGCCGATATCTCTCGTCATTTTGTAGGACAAAGGGGTGCATAGATGTTCAGTAGTACCAAGAGAAAAAGACTATTCAGATGCTTCTGGCTTTCTTCCCCAAAATCATTCTTTCCTTCTTGTTGAGAGAATCCCAGCTGTTTGTTTACTGTTTTAGGGCAAGTGGGACCTGCTTCAGACCCTGGGGTTCACTTCTGAAAGTAAATTATTGTAGTTTNAGCTGAGTGGCTTTAGGATAAGATTTGCCAGTTTTTTCCCCCCCAGCATTGTGTTAATCAGGGTCTATTTACAAAAAGCACAAACTTCCCCATGCTTTGTCATTCTCCAAAGCTTTCAAATATCAGCTTTTGTTTTTCATCCAAATTTACACTTATCCTCAATGGAGAGTTTGGGCTGATACAAATTACTTAATTATATCTGGAAGGCAATGTTTGTCCATACAAATTTNTTTGTGCATAAATATTTAATACCTCTATACACTAAAAATCAAAAGCAACTTCTATTTTAGCTTGATTATTTAAATGCAATTTATGTAGTTTTATTTGTTTTAAAAGCAAATAAAAATAATTTATAAGCAAAGTGAAAAATTATATCCTTGAAACAGAAAATAGTAAGTGTTGAAAAATATATTAACACCTGTAGAAAATGTGTTAAAAGTGTTAAAATCGCATTTCTCAAAGATTAAAATACAGATGCCTCTCAAGAGAACACAATTCAGGTTTGTTAGAAATTATAAGAATATAAAATTAAATTTATGACCTTTTAAAATGTGTGGATACTGAGACTGTAATCAAGAATAGCACTACAGGCTGGTGTGGGCAGAGCCACAGAAGTGTCCCCTGTTATTGTCA
>NW_027530852.1:354145-355109 GCF_008692635.1 Crocuta crocuta | reverse complement strand
GCTAAACAAAATGTGGCTTAAAACTATTTTTTAATGCATCAAGAGTTTCAGTTAGAGTAACTAAACTTTAATGACATCTTTTCTCTTTGTAGATTGTATCCTAAGTAAATCATAGCTACATACACACACACACACACACACACACACACACACTTCACACACACACTTATATGTGCTTCAACAGGAAAACAGCTCAATATGAATAGACTGATATGACAGAATCTTAGTTAGATATTACAATATTACAATATGTCTAATACTGTTCATCTTCTTCATTTATGACATCTCCGAACTTGAGCAAGTTATTTACCCTTTTTTTCTCAATCTCCTCATATGTAAATCAGAACACTGAGAGCCCGTATCTCAGGGATCTGTTGTACAGATTACAAATGCTCATCACAATACTCATCACACAACAGGCCCCTTCAAAGTATTACCTAGTATGTATTCTTATCTATTGAAATAGCACAAGTCCTTGGAGCAGGTAGTTACTAATCCCTCATTCCTTGTATTAGAAAACCACTTTCATTCTAAAAACTTTTGATGCTTCACAGAGTGTACACCAGCAAGTATAAATAAGCTAAATAATCTATTGTATAGACTAGTCCTTCTCAAACTTGAATGAGTATGTGAATCACCTAAGGTCTTGTGAAACTGCAGGTTCTGATTCACTAGCTCTGGTTGGGAACCTGCATTTCTAATAAGCTCCCAGGTAATTTCGATTCAACTGGCCCAGGCAACACACTTTGAGTAGTGAGACTGCAGACAAGTGGTCATCAAACAAAGGCTCTCAGACCAAATCCAGGCAGCATTTCTTTTTGTCAATAAAGTTTTCTTAGAACCCATTTTGCACTTGTCCATTTCTCATTTATGGATGCTTTCATAAGATATAAAGGCAGAGTTGAATAGTTGTGACAAAGATTACATGGTCCACAAAACCTAACTATTTATACTGGCCCTTACT
>NW_027530852.1:352491-354140 GCF_008692635.1 Crocuta crocuta | reverse complement strand
TTCCTTGCTTTATTATTATGTTTTGTATGTTTTATATTAAGAGAATATATAATATAAATAATAGAACATATGAGAATAAAGTCATATTTTACAAGGATTCTAAAATAGAAGAGCAGGAATTAATGAATATTAACATAAATTTCTAATAGAAATTTGAAACTTTTCACTCTATCTCAATACTGTCACTCCTCTACTCTTAATCAGTCCAATTATGTATGCAGAAACCCATGGATTAAAGTGGAAGAAAATGTATTGTTTCTGTCAAGTCTACAAAGACCATCTAATTTTTTTAAATATAATCTCCATCCAAGTGTGGGGCTCAGACTCATGACCCTGAGATCAAGAGTCACATGCTTTATGAACTGAGCCAGCCTGGCACTCCTTACAAAGACCATCTTGGTGAAGAGAAGGGAGAACCGTAAGTAAAATGTTCAAAAGATGTAGCTTCTTGCTAATAAATCTCTTTAAGTACAGATTAGATCTATAGGTCAGATATAGTCGACCAAATTAATAAGACATTAATAGTCTTAAAAGTGTGTCCACATATCAGTCAACATCCTATTATACAACAATATCCAGAAAAACTGAGGTAAGTCCATCTCTACAAAAGGTGTTTCCATGGGGGTGCCTGGGTGGCTCAGTTGGTTGACCATTTGACTGACTTCAACTTAGATCATGATCTCATGGTTTATGAATTTGAGACCGACATCAGGCTCCCTGCTGTCTGCACTTCCCCAGCTGGCACTCTCTCTCTCAAAAATAAACATTTTTTTTAAAAGGTGTTTTCACTTCTACAGAATATTATCTACTTACATGGCTACACAGATTAAGTAACATTCTTGATTTTGGATCAGGCTTCTACAAATCTGCATGCCTTTCCAGGAGAGATAATAAACTGAAGATAGAAACTTCGACTTTATGACTAAAGTAGATTAAGGAAAGAAGGAATGAGTTCCTATGGATATGGGAGTTCGGCAATGATCTCTCAAAGTATGCAAAGACCAAACTAGGTATTCTCATCTTATATGCATGCATTTTTAAATATTTATGCTATAGCATTGGATTATGTATGTCATGCTTATTATCTTTTTTTTTCTTTTGCCACTCAGCACTCATTATGTTTTAAGATCCAGATAGCTTTATCTATATCTCATTTGCTGCTTCAAACTCTTGCATATTCAGAATGTGCTATCATTATATTTCCTACCCACTACCTCTATTATGGATACTAAGACTGCCTTCACTTCTCTGTTTCTAGAGAAAATACTATAATAAAAATCCTCATGATTTTTAATAAAAATTTTTAATAAAAATCCTATAATCTTTTAAATATGGTAGGTTTTCAGTAAACATCCATCAAATTCTACATGTTTGAAGAGTATTCAACTATTTTGAAGACTGACATATTGTTCAATGATAATGTGTTTACCCTAATAGCATATAAAGTATAATATTTTTTATATGCACAGATGGATGTACATATATGTGCATACATATATGTAGGAAAAATGCAATAGCATTAAATGAATAAATATATTATAGACTTTTTCTTCTTCATGATTACATATATATCCTAATATTTCTACAGTAAATGTGCTTATTTGTAAATAAATGAAAGAAATAATCAGGACACTAAAGAAAAGAGGGCA
>NW_027530852.1:350545-352421 GCF_008692635.1 Crocuta crocuta | reverse complement strand
CAGGTTGTGTTTGTATGTGATTGCTGGTAAATGTAAGAATAATACTTTAAGTATATCTATACATTGTCTAAAACTAGAATTAATAAATGAATTAATCAATATAGGTATTTGTTTTTTCAGTCATTTATCTGTTTATATATAAATATGTGAATATATGTTTATGTATACATGCCTATGTATATCTGTGTGGTGCATGTGTCTATATGTGCATAAAACATACTTGCTTTAAGGAGTGACAATATCTTTATTCTCAGTTAAGGATGACTGAGCCAAATATAAAAGCCTGGGTTAAAAAAACAAATAGACAAACAAAAAACATTGTAAATTTTGAAGAAATTTGTTTCACAGGATGGTTACTGACCACCAGTTGTTCCTTTGTATAACCCACACACTGCCCACCCTCACAAAAGGAATTTTCCTCTCCGTATTTATGCCTTTGTGACTGGTATGATAGACATGACGTATGGATGCAACTTGTGAATGTAAGCAGAAAGAGTTAGCGGTCCTTTGAAAATGAAAGACGAGACCGCGTTTTCTTGACATAAGAAAAATAATTTTTGGTCCTCTGCCATATTGTGATCTATGCCTGATTGGCACTACTTGCCCAAAGCACACTTCTTGCAAAACTTCCTGGTATATGTTGAAATTACAGATGAATAGACCTCAGTAATTAATGATTGTAATGGAATAAAATAATATAAGAAAAAACAGGCACTATCAGGACAGGAGATCATCTAATTATATCAGGGACAATAAATCAAGGATAAAACTCCCAGTACTGGTAAAGACTCACCTGATGAACATTCTTGAGTTATCTTTGCAGAATTTAAACTCCTTTGGGCACTCAAATACCAGACCAACTGGAGCCAGAGATTTGATGATGTTGACCCTTACTGACCCTCATGACTTCAATCAACTAAGACCTGGACTCCATCACCTTAAGAAGACTTTTGTTCCCATTCCATGTTGAAACCCCCATTGCACAAACTCCTTCATGAATGTGTATACACCTTTAGATTAAAAATTCCTTAGTTTTGGGGTGCCTGGGTAGCTCAGTTGGTTAAACCTACAACTTCGGTCGGGTCATGATCTCACAGTTTGTGGGTTTGAGCCCCACATGGGATCTGTGCTGACAGCTGAGCACCTACAGCCTGCTTAGGATTCTGTGTCTCCCTCTCTCTCTGCCCCTCTCCGCATCTCAGAAATAAAGAAACATTTAAGGAAGATTTTTTAAAAAAATAATTTCTTAGTTTTGTTTTTGGGGAGATGCTGGTTTGGGAAATAGCCCAGGTGATCTTCACTTGTTGGAAGTGAACCCTTCTTTTTTCCATTCTTTGGCTTGACACTCACCAAGAGGCAAACCCAGTTTCAGGTAACATTAGTACACTCATAACTGGTTATACATAAACCAACATTTGTTTCTAATGTTGGTTAACCTGTCTCCAATTTCCAAGAGTTCTTTCTTAGGATCACTTCATTAAAATACTTTAATTCCTCTTTCAATTATAATATCACAATGAGACAATTATTTTTAAAAGACTTATTTTATCTTCTTCATCACTTTTGTTTTGACCAATTTTACTTTTTAAAACATTATTGGCTTTGTTTGGTTTTGGGTTTTTATAGATGCTTATCTTTAACCTTAGAGGCTGTTTTCATATGTTTAATCATCTTTGGTTGAAAAGATGATTGTGTACAAAAAGGCTTATTTGCAGATAGATTCACAGTGCAGTGAATGGGTGATGACTTTTAAATTGGAGAAGTTCTCAAATTTTCAGAAGCTGAAGTTTTATCTCTAGGGTTATGAGTATCTCTAGCATACAGTTCATCAGGATCTTGCCTAGACTTCCTAGTTCAAAATGTTTACAAAACTGAA
>NW_027530852.1:341223-350521 GCF_008692635.1 Crocuta crocuta | reverse complement strand
TGAACAGGGGGAGGGGAAAGGAGACCTTGGCATCCACTATACAGATTGCTACTGATGGCCTTTGTTCAGCCTCCTATCTTTCCCCCCTGAATTCTGCCAGACAGGAATGCCAACTAACCCTGAATCAGGAGACACTTTACATCAATTGCTCCAGAAAATAACCCACAGGTTTCCTAATTGGGAGAATGGTAGCCACATGCAGAGGGTCAGAGGGAGATAATTAATGGGTACTTAATTCACTCAGGAGAAAAATTTTCATTACATAGCTTACTTCAAAGGGAAGGAAATTACCATTTTGGACTCTAAACTTTGCTGGACATTATATTTTAAATGTCTTTTGCACTCATTTTTAAAATGAATTTAAAATAAAATGAATTTAAACAATTTTTAAATTTCTTCATATTATTACAATTATTTTCTGTATTATTTCCAAATATACAGAACATGCTTATGAAATTATGGGGCAAGTTATAACATCATCTCTTCACTGCGTGATCCTTAAAAACTCTTTTTGGCATTTACAGAAAGGCTACTTTATATTCTGTTTTTATTTACAGTAGTTCTTGAATCAACAGATTTTATAGTCATTTTTTTTCAGATACAGATATATTGAGTTAGAGCTGCCACATTCTTCTGAAGGTATTAGAAACTAACAGAAAACAGAAGGTTTCTAAAAGTCAAATCTGGTATTGTATTACCCCTAACCCTGTTATATTTGTCACCAGGGAGTCAGTATTCTGTATCTTAATGGAAGTTTTGGAGAATAATAATATCCTAAAACGTCATACCAAGCTAAATAACTTTCATGAAAGGAGATAAAAAATGATAAAGGCAATGATCCTGTTACAAAGAATACCGAAAGTATTCAAACAATGTTTTGAAAGAGTTGATAAGGCAGTAAAACAAAGGAAGACATTACGGAAGCTTCAGTTTTCTTCATATTCGAGATGAGCAGAGTACAACAGGATATAATCAACTCCTGGGGAGTCATATGGAGAGAGGGGGCAGAAAAGCAGATGAAAAGTAATCCCCTATACTGATGTTGAGTAAAGCATGACAGAATTCAGAATGGGCTCTGTGCTGGCTGTTCTGGATTGAGACAATCCTTTAAATTCAGGCCCTTTTTTCATTATCTTTCTCCTCCTTTATTTTGCTTTCCCTCCTCAACTGTCTTGAACCTCCTGTCACTCTCTATTCATCTCTTTAGAATTTGCAACATCTCATACAAACTCTATAGATAAGTCCATCCTCAAATGAGAAACAAATTTTTCTGAGGTTTCATCTAAGAACTAGAGTTAAAAAATAAATTGCACTGGGTTCAGTAGAGGTTTGGCATAGGTTGGCCCAGACTGTCCCAGTTTTGAAATTGAAAATCCCATGTCCCAGGGNAAGACTAATAAATACTATATAAAAAACAAATATCATGGAATTCATCAAGTCAGAGTTAAAATCTGAGTAACTTAGTTTATCTTGTATTTAACCTTCATCCTCAAACAGCCTTAGAAGAGAATCATTTGATTTTTTTGTATTTGAAGAAACTAAGTGACCAGTATTCCACCAATAGCCATGATCTTCTGACTCTTGGTTTTTTTCATTTAGCATGGTGGAAATCATACCATATGTATAGAGAGAGTTTTCTCTACCCTTTTGACAGTATTACATTGTATGGACAAGTACACCATTGTTTTTTTAACCAGATCCGTACTGGTACACATTTAGGTTTCTCCCAATTTTTTGCTATTATAAAAGAATATGTAACAATGGTTAAATAAATATTTAACTTCAGACTCTACTCACCTTCTTGAGCCCAAGCTAGACAGTGAAACAGTTCTACCACAGCCTGCATTTTCAGTTCCTGCTCATAGTCTCCTTTGTTCTTTGCAAGATCTAGAGCTAAGATGCTTCTCACTGACTTTCACCTATGCCTGAACTCCTCTGCACTTGGCAGGCTTTCCATTTATTTGATGGATTAGGGTTTAGTTGACTCATAGATCCAATACAAATAAAAATTAAAAATGGAGTTTGCATTTTAATTTCTAGTTCCCATTGTTGCTCTTAGATGATTTCAAGGGATAAGAAGAATGAATCCTNCCACACCCGAAAAACAAACAACCCAGTGAAGAAATAGGCAGAAGACATGAACAAACTCTTCTTCAAAGAGGACATCCAGATGGCCAACAGACACATGAAATGATGCTCAATATCACTCATCATCAACAAAATACAAATCAAACCCACACTGAGATACCACCTCACACCACTAAGAGTGGCTAAAATGAATNAAGGACAGATACCATATGTTTTCACTCATATGTGGAAAAGGAGAAACTTAACAGAGGACCATGCGGGAGGGGAAGAGGAAAAAAATAGTTAAGGAGAGGAAAGGAGGCAATCCATAACAGACTCTTAAATACTGAGAACAAACTGAGGGTTGACGGGGGTGGGAGAGGGTAAAAGCGGTGACGGGCATGGAGGAGGGCACTTTTTGGGATGAGCACTGGGTGTTATATGGAAACCAACTTGACAATAAACTATAAAAGAAAAATAAAATAAAATAAATTTTAAAAAAGAAGAAGGAATCTGGTTTTTCACCACCTTCAAAGCAGAATTTCCAGTCACTATAATTTTCAATAATGTACTACAATCTCATTTGCTTGCTGTAGAAATATTAGACAATAACTGTTGATGCTCCATTACATCTATGGTGGTAAATGTCCTTTTAGAATGTCCATCTCTCCCATACCCACCTCTGTCTCTAATAAAGAATACCTAATTAGTTACAGGTCAATATAAATAAAATTGTTACACACCCTGATATTTGAAAAATAATTGAGTGAGAACATAGCTGAGATGAAGGTGGAGGAAGGGAGAGGTAGGCATTTTCTCCCCTCTCAGTATGGGAGTGAATTAAGGAAGGAAGGAGGTAAAAAAATGAGGGAATAAAGAAACTTAGTTATGTCAATGTAATAGGTAACCTTCTTTCTGTGACTCAGACTGCTGCCACACACCTTCAGTGATTCCCAAGGGAACTGTGGGAATTGAGACTAGGAAGGGCCTCTTGTAGATAACTCTCTGAGCAGAGGCTGCAACCCCATCCTGCCATGGCTTTGCCAGAGTTCTGCCTCCTCAAGTCTGTCCTCTTTGATTACTAGCTGTTGCATTTCCTCCATCCCTGGCAAGTGGTGACAAGTTCACATTGGCTACAGTGGTACTAAATCAGCCTCTGCAAGATTCACATAGATAAGGGGCACCTGGGTGGCTCAGTTGGTTGAGTGTCCAACTCTTGATTTTGGCTCAGGTCATGATCTCAAGGTTCATGGGATTGAGCCCCAAGTCGGGCTTTGTGCTGACAATGAGAAGCCTGCTTAGGATTCTCTCTCTCTTTCTCTTTCTCTCTCTCTCTTCCCCTGGCTTGCACTCTCTCTCTCAAAAATAAAATAAACATTAAAAATAAAAAGACTCATACGTCTAATTTCAGTTGCCATGTTTCTTCTCAATTTTCAGTTATAGCTTTCCACCTTTAGGTTTTAAAGGTAACTTAAGAAGTCTCACAATACCTCATTCATTATTTTAATAACTGAGCACTTATCATGTATAAGGAACTGAGTTAGATGTTCAAAAGAAAAAAATAAAATAAGGGCAGGCATACCTCTTGCCTGCAAGAAGGCTACAGCTTCATATTATTTAACAGGCCTAAGTATATCTAATGAAAGGTTAAAAAATATGATTGAAATTCCACAGTAAGTGCCTAATTAAGCACACTGGTATCCAAAGATACTTGCCACTAGCTCCACTCCCAAAAATCTTTATAGCATTGAACCTATGATTATGATTATTATTATTACAGTAAGAGTACACATGAAAAGCCAATAAATGATTACTTTATGCTAACATTCTGGGCTAAGTTTTCATGTAATATTCCTTAGGATTTAACTACTGTAAATGTCAACTCTTACATTTACACTTAACGAGGAGAACCTATCATTCAGTTTGCAATTTGGAAAAGCATGTAAATCNCAGACCAGGGCACATATCTAGCACACTGAATTTGCATTGACTTAAAATTTTTAACGTCTTTTAGAGGTAATACATTTATAATCTCATCATCGTCGAAACATTATGTCTTCAAAAAAGTGATTATTCTTCATGATAAGGTTTGCAATCATAACACACTACCTCTTTTAGAATAGCAAAGGGGTGTGACATAGTCCATTCTTATCTATTTTATACTGTCATTAATCTGTTCATCAACTTATTCATTCATAATTTTTATAAACTAATAGTCAAGAATAATTGTCGTTTTCATTTCTTCCTGAACTTCACACATTCTGCAGGAGACTTGTATTCAGTATATCATTTCGAACTCTTAATAATGATGTCATGCAATTACTATCATTCTTACCTTAAAAATGAGGAAGAAGACTCAGAAAAATGAAATAACATACCTTATAGCTGTTGACATTCTGTATTNTTGGGGAATTGGGACACTAAATAAATAAATTTCCTCAGTTCTTGGATTTTTGAACTGGTATTACAAGTTTAGTTATTTTTCAGTTTGAGATCAAAAACAAGATTATAAAGTATTTGGGGAAATAATAAAGTGCTGTTAGGAAAATGCATTTACCTGATTTTTGAGGCAAAAGCAGGCTATTAAGAGAATGTTTTAAAGTCAAAAGTTATAGGCAAGTTTGTGACTGCAGACAGTCGGCATCCCTTCCCCCATGCTGTTCAAGGCTCAAATGTATATATAGTCACTACTATATAATTGTTTTTAATTACATTTACTTCTAATGACTCTTATTAACATTCCATTTCTTTTAAAGTAAGTTCTACTTTAGTTTGTGTTAATGCTTTTCAGCTTAACACTTTATGATCAATGCCACCTTTTTGTGGTAGTCATTTCCTCTTTAAATGTTGCTTGATTAAATTAATTCACTGGTGTAACTTGGTCATCTGGAAAAGTTACACTGAAACTAATACCAATTTTTCAGTTTCCTAAAAGATGAAAAACATTCAATTCATCTATGCAGAACATGAGAGAGTTTAATCTGTAATCTAAATTTCTGTACCCCTTACTCAAATAATTCCAAAAGAATAGAAAGTATGCATTTTGATGAATGCTGCCACAGTGTATTTATGTATTGTATTTGCTGTTGCAAATTTTCTTTGGCTTTTTAATCATGCACAGAAATGAGCCTTGGTGTTTAAGGATGCAACACACTAGAAATAGTTTTAGGGAACAAATAATTAGCCTTTTGGAAGTGTGTGTTCATTTCACACAGCAATCTGTTCCTTCATCTCCTCCTCCTTCCTGTTTTGAAGGCAATCGTGTGTATTACGTGCACCATCTGCAGCCTTACTGACAGGTGCAGGGTCAGTATTATCCCTCCAAGCATGGAGTTTAGTGCAAGCTGGAAATTTCACCAAGGCAATTTAGGAGATTTTGAAACCAACCAAACATTGACAGCCTATTTTATCAGTAGATAAGAACACTTGTTAGAAATGTTTATGATTGTGCTTTCAAGACCACGTATACATAGGCTTATCTGGTTTGGGGAATTATCCAACGATAGGCCCACATCAATAATGCATCTTTTCAGCACATGTAGAATAGAAATAATATAAAGAGAAAATTTGGCAACGTGTCATATATTTAGTCACACAAATTATTTGATTAGAGTAATATGAACAACATTTTGACACCTCTCTAGGAAGGCCCATATAGTCCTCACCCCACTGGGATCCTGTGTCCCAACAAGTAGGGACAGAAACAGTCCCTCAGAACCTATTTAGAGTTGTGAAGAGGTGAGGAGATCTATTTGGGAGGCCCAGATGGGAAATCACCACTTCCCTTTCTTTGGCTTCATGTCATACATAAATATTAGCTTCTATAAATCAGTTATATTATTAATGAAATCAACATTTATGAGTTAATCTAGGTGGTTAACCATCATTTTTAAGATCAGTTTAGTTAACCCCAGCAAGATTCTTGAGATTTCATATACTTTATCACAAATACTTAGTAATTACACTGAAAAAGATCTATGTTTTGGGGGCAGTGAAATAATAATTTTTTTGAGACTACATTAAAATATGTAAGACAGTTTATTACTTACAAATTAGAAACCCTGTCCATAATAGAACCTAAATTAATTTGATGCCCATCAGCAGGGAGCAGGCATGATAGATTAAGTTAGAACCGTATCATGGAATACTAGTCATTAACTTATTAAATAATCTCTGAAATATGGGGATAAAAAATGACAGGAAGTATACAAAAGAAAGAAAGATAGAAAGAAAGGGAGGGAGGGAGGGACGGGGAGGGAGGAAAAAAGAAAGGAAGGAAGGTAAGAAGAAGGAAGGAAGGNTTTTTGGCTTAACTGTATTCCCATAACCACCAATGTGTTTCCACAAAGATAGATTTATGCTCAATACGGTCTATTCTCAAAAGGTTACTTAGTCTGTAGGGAATAAGGGAAAAATGATTTCAAAATACTGTTTAAAATGTTTAATTTCATCATATTAAAATGATGATATAATGAAATTAGGAGGGATAGCTATGCTTTGGGATTCTACTACTGAATATGCTGGGCAAAAGTTTTCCCTCCGGTTAGTGCTTTGTTGAGTTCTATCAGTATTTCTTTTGCTACTTCAGCTTTTGTGTGCATTCATGGCAAACCAACTCCCTTTCATTAATACATTCTTTCTTTAGGTATGTGATACATTTCCCCATAGGCAAAGGTCCTCTTACCTGGAATATCATACCTGGAATACTGCAGTAAATATTCTTTTCAAGTTTGAATACCCATTCAATTTTAATCACTATATATTTTTTATTACCAGTACATCAATACACTATTATTATACATTAATGTATTTTCCTTCACTTTTGTATCAGGGGGTTTATCTTGAGGACCAATCTTCCTTTAGATGATGTCAAAACTACTGTTCTTTCCAGGTTCTTTCATGCTAATTAGTATCTGTTGCACTACTGCCTGTATCAACTTAAGCTTCCTTTTTTTTTTTCCTTTTTGAGAGTAAGGGTAACTTTTACTTCCTTATTTACATTTTCTTCAGCTTTTAAATTCTTTGCAATGATGCATCAGTTTTATAATCCAAAACAGTATTTCTTCCAAAACCGTATTAAGTAAGTATCTCAACTGCTGGTTTTGAGGGAAAAGAGATCTCACGGTCTACTGGCAGCCTATTTATACAGTGTGCCACGGAATTAGTCCATTCTCCTGTCCCCCCAGTCTAGGGACAGTAGTTATTTAGGCTTATGTTTTCATGTAACATGAAATGACTTTATTGACCTTTATCATTTCCATATGAAGTCAGAATTTGCCAAATAACTCTAGGGTAAACTTGACCTCAGTGATGTGTGCTAGCAGGTCGTCCATTAATTTTGTATCACTAATAAATCATATGTATGTGATATAAACAATTCTGCGATTTTTCATTCTTTCAAAAATTCTAGTTTTACTTCTATGGTGAATAGGCTGTAAGGCTTAGAGAAGAAGGCAATATTCATTCTTGTTCTTCTCCCTCATTTTTCTGTGTTTCATAGGACCCTATTTTAGTATCATTTTTCTCTTGTTTCCCTGTAGGTGTAAAAAAAAATTAAGTCAAATATGTATAGATGACTGCAAATAACCACTGCCAGGCAACTTGGTTTTTAGAAGTAATTCGTTAAACAGCTTAAGGTGCTATGGTTTTTTTAACCAACAACTCTGATCAAGAGTCTTGCCAATAGTTCTTGTACAAATTTACATTCATAAATGAAATACTATTCCCTTCCGCCACCATGTACCATAAAATGAAGATGTGTAATTATCTGAAAGAACGCCTCAAAAAGGGAAGAAGGTATTTGGAGACCCTTTTCCCTCAAACTTGAGTATGACGGACCCTTTAGTCATAAATGAAATCAACATTTTAGATCTGTGTTGAAATTTTCTGTTTGTTTGGGGTTTTTTGCTGCATTTGTAACTTAAGGTTGCAACTGTCTGTAGTGGAAAAAAATGGTCAAAAGTACATTTGATATTATGCAGAAAAGGGCATAGGTAGCTAAATATCACCTTGGGTCTGTTGTTAGTCATGCTATGTAGGTATGTATCTGAAATGTGATTTTAAAATAATATGTTCCTATCCTAAACTATGATTCTGCTAAGAATAACAACAATAGCTCCCTTTTCTTGAGCATTTTGCTAAGGTTTTGCATGCTTTATCTTATTTCTACATAATAATCTAACATGATATTATGTCTTTGTGCTGAGGAAGTAGATATGGAAGGAGAATAAGTGATGGAAAAGCCAAGATTTTCTAAAGATTCTCTTAACACAGTGTTTTTCAATATATGCTGTCTCCAGACTCCTTTACACACATAAAGATTATTGAAGAACCCAAGAAGGCTTGTGTTTGTGTGGGTTATTTACCCACTATTAATATTTACCATATTATTTCATTTAATGATATTGTTCATTTAACACATGTTATTTCATTTAAACATACACTATTTCATTTAAAATGACTCTAACAAGGTCTTTACACATTAACCAAAAATACACTTTCAAAAAAAAATTTAGTGAAAAGAATGGCTTTTTTTTTTCTTTTCGCAAATCTTTTGAATTAGTGGCTTAATATAGTATAGCTGCATTCTTATATCTGCTTCCGTGTCCAATCTGTTACAATATCATTTTAGGTAGCTTTCAGAAAACTCCACAGTGCACTCAGGAGAGAATGAGGTGAAAAGGCAAATAACATCTTAGTATTACTATGAACATAGTTTTGACCTCAGAGACCATCTGAAAATGTCTCAGTGGCCCCCAGAGTTTACCATAGAATACATGGAGAACTGCTAACTTAATAGATTAGATCATGAATCATTCTCAGCTTTATGCTTTGGTTCGTGAATTGATTTACAAATGTTCCCTACCCTAGGTCACTCAACAATACTGTGAAGTTTGATTCCTGTTTGGACTTGGGAATTATGTGAGGATTTCTTCAATCAGGATTAGGTAGTATGGGGAAAACTACATTTGTGATTTTATGTATAATATGTGTATAAAATTCAGCTGCCTGTTGCCTGCAAGACATCCACATAGGCTGAAAATGAAAGGAGAAAGAAAGATATTTCATGCAATGGGAACCTGAAGCAAACAGTGGTGACCATAATTACATTAGACAAAAAAGACTTTATGTTAAAACTGTCACAAGAGATAGAGGATATTATATAGCGATACAAAAGGTTAATTCACCAGGAAGGTAGTTTATAAATATATACACACCTAAGAGTAGAGCT
>NW_027530852.1:333709-341142 GCF_008692635.1 Crocuta crocuta | reverse complement strand
GAGCTCCGAAAGTATGGAGCAAATATTCGCAGAACTGAGAAATAGACAATCACCTAATAATAGTAGGAGAATTCTATGCCCTTCTTTCACTTATACATAAAACAACCATACAGAAAAACAAGAAGATAACAGAGGATTTAAACAACATCACAGACCATGTGGAGCTAACAAACATGTACAAAGTACTCTACCCAACAACAGCAAAATAGACATTCCTAGCAAGTGCACATGGAAAATTTTCCAAAATAGACCACATATTAGCCACAAAACAAGTCTTAAGGTATTTAAGAAGACTGAAATTGTACAAGGTATCTTTTCTAACCAGAATGGAAGGAAACTAGAAATTGATAGCAGAAGGAAAACAGGAAAATCCGCAAATATATGGAAATGAAAAAAAACCCTCATTTTTGAATAACCAGTGACTCAAAGAAGAAATTAGAAGGGAATTTAGAAACTATCTTGAGAAGAATGAAAATAAAAATGAAACTTATGGGATGCAGCAAAAGCATTACTATGAGGAAAGTTTACAGGTGTAAATGCTTACAGAAAGGAAGGAAGGAAGGAAGAGAAAGAAAGAAAGAAAAGAAAGAAAGAAAGAAAGAAAGAAAGAAGGAGAGAAGGAAGGAAGAGAAAGAAAGAAAGAAAGAAAGAAAGAAAGAAAGGAAGAAAGGAAGAAAGGAAGAAAGAAAGAAAGAAAGAAAGGAAGGAAGAAAGAAAGAAAGAAAGAAAGAAAGAAAGAAGGAGAGAAGGAAGGAAGAGANCGATAGGGATCTCAAATCAAAAACTTAACTTTATACCTCAAGAAACTAGAAAAAGGTGAACAAACTAAACCCAAAATTACCAAAAAAAAGGAAGTAATACAGATTAGAGCACAAATAAACAAAAACAAAGAATATAAATACAATAGAAAAACTAAAGAAAGCCATGAGTTGTTTTTTTTTGCCCAAGATCAACAAAAGTGACTCTTAGAATTACAAAGAAAACCAAGAAAAACATGAATAAAATGAAAAATGAAAAAGGGGACATTATAATACCTCAGAAATGTAACTAGAATAGTATTAAAAATTATATGCCAAAAAATTAGACAACCTAAAAGAAATGGACAAATTCCTAGAAATATAAAATCTACCAAGCATGAATCATGAAAAAAATCTGAACAGATCTACAAATACTAGATTGAATCAGTTATCGAAATACTTAACAAAGAAAAGCTCAGGGCCATATGTTTCACTGGAGAATTCTACCAAAGTTTAAGGAAGAACTAAGACCAATTCTTCTCAAACCCTTCCCAAAAATACTCCCCAAAGTATTTTTATTCCAAGAGAATACTCCCAAACTCATTCTATGAGGCTAGGATTACACTGATACCAAAAGTGGACAAACACAGTAAGAAAGGAAAACCATAGACCAATACCACTAATGAATATTGATGTAAAAATCTTCAAAAAAAGAAAAAACCTACCAAACTAAATTCAACACGACATTAAGTATCATATACCATAATCAAATAGAATTTATACATGAGATGCAAGTGCAAGGATGATTCAACATATGAAACACAGTTAATGTAACACACCATATTAACAGAATAAAGAAAAACAATCCACATGGTCATCTCAATTGATGCAGAGGAAGCATTTGACAAAATTCAAGTCCCTTTCAGATGAAAATTCTCAATAAGGTAGGAACAGAAGGAAATACCTTAATGTAATAAAAGCCATGAATGGAAAGCACACAGCCAACATCATACTCAATGCTGAATGACTGAAATTGAGATCAGAAAAAAGGCAAGGATATTCACTTTTATCACATCTATTCCACAAAGTACTTGATGTCCTAGCCAGAACGATTATATAAGAAAAAGAAATAAAAAGCATCAAACCTGGAAATGAAACAGTAAAATTATCTCTGTTCACAGATTACATAATCTTACATCTGGAAGGCACTAAAGAAACCACAAAAATAAATAAATAAATAAACTGTTACAACTAATAAATTTCAGCAAAGTTTCAGGATAAAAAGTCAGCACACAAAAATCACTCACATTCCATATACTAACAATGAAATTAAGAAACTAAGAAAATAAGAAGACAATACAAAAAAAAAGAAATAAAAAAACAATACTGTTAATAATAGGAGAAAAAATAATAAAATTCTTAGGAATAAATTTAACCAAGGAGGCAAAAGATTTGTACACTGAAAACTACAAAACTATGATAAAAGAAATTTTAAAAAAACATATAAATAAGCACATATTCTATATTTGTCAGTTAAAAGATTTAATATTGTTAAAATCATATTATCCATATTACCCAAAGCAATCTACACATTCAATACAGTCTATATCAAAATGCCAATGGCATTTTTTTGCAGAAATAGTGAAATTAAAAAAACCCTAAAATTTATATGGAATCTCAAGGGTCTCTGAAAAGTCAAAATAATCTTGAGAAAGAAAAACAAAGAAACAAAGTTGGGTGCTTCATACTTCCTGATTTCAAAACATATTACAAAGCAACAATAATCAAATAAATGTTAACAAGCAGAGAGACAGATATTTACACCAATGAATGGAGGAGAAGGGAGACAAGAAATAAATCCTTGCATATATGGTCAAAGATCTGCCAGGTTGCCAGTACTACACAATGGTAAAAAGATAGTTTTTTCAATAAATAGTGGTGGAAAAAACTGGTTTCCACATTCCAAAAAATGAAGTTAGACCTTTAACTTACACCATCTGCAAAAATTAACTCAAAATGGGTTAAAGACCTTAATGGAAGACCTAAAACTACAAAGTTCTTGGGAGCAAATATATGGGAACAACTTCAGATATTGAATTTGGTAATAATTTCTTGGATATAATGCCAAAAGCACAGGCCACAAAAGGAAAAAATAGACAAAAGGCACTAAATCAAACTTAAAACTTTTGTGAATCCAAGGAAACAATAGAGAGTGAAAAAGCAACCTGTAGAATGGGAAAAAACACTTGCTGATCATAAAGCCGATGAATGGTTTATATCCAAAATATTTAAGGAACTCCTACAACTCAATAACAACAAAATAACTGTGATAAAAAATGGGTAAAGAAGTTGAATAAACAATTCTCCATTGAAGATATATCCAAATAGCCAACAAACATATGAAAAGATGTTCAACAAGAGAAATGGAAATCAGAATCATAGTTAGGATGGCCACTATAAAAACAAAAGGAAATGAATGTTAAAAAAGATGCAGAAAAAGTGAAATCCGTGTTGGTGGGAATGTAAAATGGTACAGCCACTAAAGTAATTTGTCCATTTCTTCTAAGTTGTCCAGTTTATTGGCATATAATTTTTCATAGTATTCCCTGATAACTGCTTGTATTTCTGAGGGATTAGTTGTAATAAATTCATTTTCATTCATGATTTTGTCTATTTGGGTGCTCTCTGTTTTCTTTTTGAGAAGCCGGGCTAGAGGTTTGTCAATTTTGTTCACTTTTCAAAAAACCAATTCTTGGGTTCATTGATCTGCTCAACTGTTTTTCTGGATTCTATGTTGTTTATTTCTGCCCTGATTTTTATAATTTCTCTTCTCCTACTGGGTTTGGGGTGCTCTTGTTGCTCTCCTAGTTCCTTTAGGTGGGCTGTTAGATTTTGTACTTGCGTTTTTTCTAATTTCTTGAAATAGGCCTGGAGTGCAATATACTTTGCTCTTAGGATTGCCTTCACCGCATCCCATAGAGTTTAGATTGTTGTGTTTTCATTTTCATTTGTTTCCATATATTTTTTAATTTCTTCTCTAATTGCCTGATTGGCCCATTCATTCTTTAGTAGGGTGTTCTTTAACCTCCATGGTTTTGGAGGTTTTCCAGACTTTTTCAAGTGATTGATTTCAAGTTCCATAGCATTGTTATCTGAAAGTGCATGGTAAGATCTCCATTCTTTTATATTTATTGAGGACTGCTTCATGACCCAGTATGTGATCTATCTTGGAAAATGTGCCATGCGCACTTGAGAAGAAAGTGAATTCCCTGGCCTCAGGATGTAGAGTTCTAAATATATCTGTCACATCCATCTGGTCCAATGTGTCATTCAAGTCCGTTGTTCCTTTAGTGATTTTCTGTCTAGTTGATCAATCCATTGCTGTAAGTGGAGTATTAAAGTCCCCTGCTATTAGCACATTCTTATCCATAAGACTGTTTCTGTTTGTAATTAATTGTTTAATGTATTTGGGTGCTCCCATATTCAGTGCGTAGACATTTATACTTGTTAGCTCTTCCTGATGGATAAACCCTGTAATTATTATATAATGCCCTTCTTCATCCCTTGTTACTACCTTTACTTTAAAGTTGAGTTTGTCTGATATAAGTATAGCTACTCCAGCCTCCTTTTGATTTCCAATAGCATGATAGATGTTTCTCCATCCTCTTACTTTCAAANTTCTGGCCAGCCAAGTTTCAGTAGATAGGTCTGTACCCACTCTGATAGGTTTCCCTTTGTATGTTCGGGCCCTTTTATCCCTAGCTGCTTTCAGAATTCTCTCTTTGTCCTTATATTTTGCCAGTTTCACCATGATAAGGCATGCAAAAGATCGATTCAAGTTACATCTGAGGGCAGTTCTCTATGCCTCTTGGATTTCAATGTCTGTTTCCTTCCCCAGATTGGGGAAGTTCTCTGCTATAATTTGTTCAAGGACTCCTTCAGCACCTTTTCCTCTGTCTTCCTCTTCTGGAATTTCTATGATACGGATTTTGTTCCATTTGATTGTATCATGCAGCTCTCGAACTCTCTTTTCATGCTCCTGGATCAGTTTATCTCTCTTTTTCTCGGCTTCCTCTTTTTCTATAATTGTGTCTTCTAATTTACCTATTCTCCTTTCTGCCTCTTCAATCCATGCATTGAATTCCTCCATTTTACTATGCACCTGATTGATAGCATTTTTTAATTCATCACAACTATTTTTAAGCTTCATAGTCTTTGTAGCAATAGTTTCTCTGATGTCTTCCATGCCTTTTTCAAGCCCAGTGATTAACTTTATGACTATTCTTCTAAATTCTTTTTCAGTTATGTTGCTTATATCTGTTTTGAGCAGTTCTTTAGCTGTTACTTCTTCCTGGAATTTCTTTAGAGGAGAGTTCTTCCGTTTCATCATATTGGCTAGCTTTCCATCTCTTGTTAGTTTTAAAAGCTTGTTATGCACTCTGTACCTTCAAGTACTGCTATATTAAAGAAGGCTCATTGCCTGACCAGGGCCTGTCCGTTCAGGAAGTGTTCTTTTAATGGTGTCTCTTGGTCTCTCTTGTTGAGACTTTATTTCCCTACTCATAATGGTATTTGGGACTCTCCACCATGTGTACTTTGGCTCGTTTCTTGAGGTAGCCCTATGAGGTTATTTTCTCAGCAGACTCTGTCTCTTTTCTTCCCAAAGTCCTGTGGTTCAGTGTCCTATGGCTTCAGGCCTTCTCAGTTTGAGAGATGGAAGAGAGTGAAATGTACGGAGCTCCCTACTTCTCTGCCATCTTGTCCTTTTTCTTACAGACACTATAGGAAAACAGTATGGACACTTCTTAATTTATTAAAAATAGAATTACCATATGATCCAGTGATTCCACTTCTTGATGTATATCTAAAAGAATTAGAAGCATAATCCCAAGGAAATATTTGTACATCAATTTCTTTGCAATATTATTCACAATGGCAATAGATGGAAGCAATACATGTGTCAAGCAAAAGATAAATGGATAAAGACAATGAGATGTATATATATATATCTGATAGAATAGTATGCAACCTTAAAAAGTATGGAAATCCTACAACATTCTAAAATATGGATAAACCCCAAGGAAATTATGCTAAGTTAAATAAGCCAGTCACAAAAAGATACTGTATGACTCCACTCTGATGAAGTATCTAAAATAGTCAAAATCAGAGGCATCTGGCTGGCTTAGTCTGCAGAGCATGCAAGTTTTGATTTCCAGGTTGTGCATTCAATCCTCACATTGGGCTTATAACCTACTAAAGGAAAACATGCTGCAAAAAGCAATGCAAAAAAAAGAAAAAGTCAAATAGTCAAAATCATAGAGAAAATGGAAGTATGGTTGTTAACAGCTGGGGGAATGGAAATTAGTGTTTAATGCGGTTTAACGGGTAAAGCGTTCAGTTTTGGAAGATGAAAGTTCTAGGAATCTGTTGCACAACATTATGAATATACTTTTTTAAGTGGCCCATTTTAAGTGAAATGGGGAGAGGACGGGGGGAACCACTGAGTCCTGTCTAGCATATTCCAATGATACAAGGCATGTACAGGCAAGTTTCAAGGCGTGGGGGCAATGGACCAGAGGGGACCACTCTTTATCAGCTCCACAAACTGTCAAGTCCAGGGAGTGGGAGAGGTGGACCCATACCCACCCTCTTCACCCTGCCCTACCAGCACGCCCCTCCAGCTAGGGCTCAATGCCAGTATACTTAACGCTGCTGAAATGTACACTTGAAAATAGTTAAGATGGTAAGTTTAATATTAAGTGTTTTTTACCAAAATAATTAAAAAATGTCGGCAACCTTTAAAAACAAGGTCAAAGGGGAAGAAAGATACTCATAACACTCAAAATGAAATGAAATTTTAATCTAGAAGGTATGATGAACTCTTGCAAAAGCAATAAGGCAATGTATCCCTTGGAAAACTAATGAAACCTTTCTCAGCAGACATTTCATAGACAGAAAGCATGACCAGTAAGTATATGAAAATATGTTCAATTTTGTTAGTAATCAGGTAATGAAAATTTAAAACGACACACACACTACGATGTGATTTTAGATGACTGCAGAGTCTTAATAAAGGTTGTGCAGCATCTTGCATTGCCAAACATACTGTTCATCAGAAATTCTTATAAATTGGTATACACACCTTTAAAACTGTTTGAATATCAGCTGTTCCAATTTTATACATCTATAATCTAGATAAATGTTTGCACATTTGCACAAAGGAAAAAGTAAACATTTTGATAGTGCCATAGTTTGAAATAGCAGGCAACCGACAACAGTCTGAATAATCGTCACCAAAAGAATGGGTAAACATACTGTGATACATTTAATGGATTGATTGCTATGTGAGAATGAATGAGAAAAAAATAACAAATCAAAATGAATGAACATATTACTGAATGTAAAAGAAGCTATAGAAGAAGAATTATGTGACTCCATTTACACAGAGTTAAAAACTTGCAAAATTAATGACACATTATAAAACTGTGAAATAAAACAATCCTTGGGCAGTTTTGGATGGCAGTTATCTACAGAGAATAGCAAAGATTCACAGTGGGATTTCAAAAATATTGATCATGTTTACTGATACTGACTGGTAGGATTTCAAAAATATTTATCACAGTCACTTTCTTAAGCTGTATGGTAGAGATCAATCAATGTATCTATCTCTGTGTGTATAACATGTTTCTAACAATT
>NW_027530852.1:333233-333701 GCF_008692635.1 Crocuta crocuta | reverse complement strand
GTGTCGGGAACCTCCACATTAGAATCTGTCTTATCATCCAATATTAAAAGTTCTCTATAGATTCAGATAGTATCCCCTCACCCACACCCTACAACTCTAGCGGATTCCTCTGCCTCCTTTCCACTGAGCATGAGAACAGCCTTGGGTCTCCTTTCAGCTGAGAAGGGCTTTTCACTCTACAGAGCTTAGCTCTAATACATTTTTTTGTGTCTTCAGTTTCTGGTTCTTACAGTGAGGGCAACACTCTCTTTTGACTTTCTACATCTAAGCTTCAATCAAAACAAAAACCTTTTCATTTTTAAGGTTTCAGCATATAAAGCTTNTCAATCTTATTTTTCTGCAGATTATTTTCTTTCTACTTAGTATCATTTAAAATTTGTATCTATCATTGGTTCCACATTATAATGTGTGTAGGTGTGGATTTATTTCCTCTTAGCTCTCTAGAAATACCATAAATCTAGTTTGGAT
>NW_027530852.1:323866-333109 GCF_008692635.1 Crocuta crocuta | reverse complement strand
TTTGAACACTATTTCTTCAAAATAGTTTTATATATTGACTTATTTTTTAAATATAAAATCAACTTCATCTTTCAACTCATTAATTCTTCACATGTATCTATCTTACTATACATCTAAACATTGTAACCTTATTTGAAATACCATAAATTTTATATCAAATGTTCCCACTTGGTTCTCACTGAAGTTTCTTTATTAATGACTTTGATTGCTTGTATCATCTGTTAATTATTTAAACACGCCTAAATGTTTGGGGCTTCTGTTCTCCTTCATATGAAATCTTTTGATTGGATTGAAGGCTTTTTTTTTTTAAAGTGACTGTATTTTGAGTATCTACTATACTTGGCTCAAGAGCTCATGTTCCCTGGTAGTGTCAGCTATTCTGATTGGTATTGGAAGAAGGTCAAAGTCAACATCTTGGACAACTCCTAGGGTGAATTTTTTTTTTTAAAAAAAGAGAGGCAGAATATCTAGAACCCCAGGAACACCACATGTCACTCCCAACAGCAACTACTCAATGAAATAACCCCTCTGGCCAGGATTTCATTTTAAACTCTTCAGAAAAGGCAGCATGGATAGACATGGTCCCTCTTGGTTATAACCTACTGGCCCATATAATTGGAGCATGAGGCACAGAGAAGTGAATGCCCATAAGTGCCTGGTTAGTCCACATCTGTTATTTTCAACTCACCCTTACATGACTTGTGCTATTTTCTACACCAGTGGTCTATGCTGTTGCTGCAGAATTCTTTGCTAAATGGCTGATGGCTGTTGTTTAAGGTAAGAGAGAGAGGCAAAACAGAATATAACATATTCCTTCCATAATTTCATTTTATCTCTGTCTCAGGCTATTCTTTACCCCAAGCTACAGTGCACCTGATAAATACATACACAATTTAAGGGAGCCTATGACTCCGCAGGCATTTCCCAACTTTTTGTTGTTATTTTTGCTCAAATCAATGCTACTTTTTGATTTCTAAAGTGTCCTCAGAGTTGATTTTGGAGATAAGTGGCAGACACACTCTAAGGTGAACCCCAATGAGTCACACTCTTATAGGATCCTTTCCTCTTTAATGCAGGCAGAACCTGAGACTTAACAATAACAAAGAGAACATGACAAAGGTGACAGGATGTCATTCCCATAATGAAATTTTGTTATGCATAAATCTGTCATAGCAGATAAGAGAGAAAGAGAAAGAGACAACAAGAGAGAGAGAGAGAGAGATTCTCCTGGTGGCCTTGAAGGAACAAAGAGCCAGGTTAAGAACTGCCTATGAAAGGGGCCTTGTGGCAGGGAAGTGTAGTTGTTCAGCAGCCAAAAGCCAGTAGGCAGCCAGAGACCTCAGTCATACAGCCATAAGCAAATTAATTCTGACAACAGCCTGAATAAGCTTAAAAGCAGATTCTTCTCTAGTCAAGCATCCAGTAAGACTCCAGCCAGCCCATATCTTGATTGTAGCTTGAGTAGAAGACCCTGCCAAACTGTGCCCAGATTCTTGGCCACAGAAACTGGGAGATAATAAATACGTGTTGCTTTAAGCCACTGTATCTGCGGCAATTTGCTATGCAACAGCAGAAAACTAATATAGCAGGAAATAGCCTGAGCTAGTTCTAGAACTTGATAGGATCTGGAAGCTAGGAATGGGTGAGAAAGTAAAAAATGTGTATACTTTTATCATCTCGCAATGGTGAATGAGAATCATTTAGAAGGTAGAAATGCCAGAGTTAAGTGAAAATCATCTAGTGCAAATTTTTTAGGATCAGAAATATTTTCAGATCTATTTTTTTTAATTCTTGCAAAGAGTTATGGTCTATTATAGATTGTTAAGGAAGACTATCAATATTTCTTATGTTTCACTGCTCTGTAGAATGTCAATAAAATGGATTAACTTCAATGTTATTCATCCTAATGTTCAATAAATTAATACTTGTTCTTTCAACAGGAAATTTCCCCAAGTGTCACATAAATTTATGATATGTGGAGAATCATAATTTTTATTGAAGTTTACTATCTTTAAAATAAAACTAATTTAACATTCATGAAGAAGTAATATATCAGCCTAATAGAATCCAGTCATAGTTTATCAGAACCGATTACAATGTTGGCATTATAGTTATTTTGCCCATATTTCTCTTTTAAAAACTATCTTTTGGAGAGATTCACTGCAGTCTTTCAGGGCATACCTTATGAATGGGGGCACAGTGAGTGGATTAAAGTACATGAGATCTCCACATAGGTAATTTCCTGATAAATAGATGACAAAAATAGGATTTGCTCTTCATGATAATGACCAATTTCCTGGAAAGCTCCAAAAATGTTGATTGCTCTACTTAATACCCATTGATTATATCAAAGAATTTGTATTGATTGGATTATAACAAATATTTGCTGAAAGTTACAACCTTTTCCTTCCTGCTCAGGCACACTACCCAATGACCATTTCATATCCACCAATTTTATCATTTTTGCCTGTATCTTTCTGTTTTATTAACTAATTTTAAATACTAATGATGATGAAGTGTAAGGCACTGCTTATGACAAAAACTCCTTTAATAGTACTCAGCTATTGAGTAGGCTCCATAGCTCAGTGGTTAGAGCACTGGTCTTGTAATAGTACTCAGCTATTGAGAATATGGACTCTTTTTTTTTTTTAATATTTTTATTTATTTCTAGGAGAGAGATAAAGAGACAGTGTGAGCAGGGGAGGGTCAGAGAGAGAGGGAGTCACAGACTCTGAAACAGGCTCCAGGCTCTGAGCTGGCAGTCAGCACAGAGCCCGATGCGGGGCTCGAACCCACGAACCGTGAGATCATGACCTAAGCGAAAGTCAGACGCTTAACGGACTAAGCCACCCAGGCGTCCCGAGAATATGGACTCTTAAGAAGCCTTAGTTTTCAAGATGCCAACAAAATTTGTAGACATGAATATTCAACCTGTGTTATCATGGAAGCTTAACTGTTTTGCTTTTCTTCCTTCCTTCCTTCCTTCCTTCCTTCCTTTATTACTTCTTTCATTCATATAACAGAAGAATAACTAAACAATTTTTCCTCACATTCAGGAAAGATCAGAAGATTAAATAAACCATCACCACCAAAAAAAGGGAAAACAATGTTAGTTATTAATAATTTGGTCTTTGAAACAAAAGGCCATCCTAATTTATTTTGTAAAGGAAATANCAGGGGGAGATTTCAGAGAAGAGGAACTAATGTTGGGGATTATTAGAAATGTTGCGGAAGCTTGATTGTTGATTCTGGGGATACTACAGAAAAGGCAATAGGGCCTCCTGTCTGGGAAGATATGGATGAGTAGGAATAAAATGAAATATCTTATGGAGCAGAGTTTAATGCACAACATCTATGCAGAAGCTGACTCCTCATCTGCTAATCATCAGTTCTTTTTGTGACTAAGAACTCAGGTCATTCTCAAAAGCTAGTTGATCTCTGCCTCCCTCCAAAAACAAATTTGCTCTGTTTTCATTAGCATCTTAATTGTTGAAGGCCCAGAAGGAGACTCTTAGCAAGAGTGGTTACCTTTGGGGACGCCTGGGTGGCTTAGTCGGTTAAGTGTCCGATATTCGCTTAGGTCATGATCTCGTGGTTCGTGGGTTCGAGCCCCGCGTCGGGCTCTGTGCTGACTGCCAGCTCAGAGCCTGGAGCCTGTTTCAGAGTCTGTGGCTCCCTCTCTCTCTGACCCTCCCCTGCTCACGCTGTGTGTGTGTGTCTCTCTCTCTCTCCTAGAAATAAATAAAACATAAAAAAGAGTGGTTACCTTTGCTTAGTTTAATGCCCTGGGATAATTGTATTATACAAATGAGAGACTTCAGATACTTGATATGATAATTTCTTTAATGAGAATTGAGACCACCTGCATCAACATAGTTTAATAATTAAAACTAAGAACTGAGTCTACCTTTGCCAAGATGAGGTCAATATTTGTTCCATGAAACTTCTTGTCCTAGAAGATAAAGCTTTGAAACCAATACATAACTTTATCTCTTGCTTCAAGAAATTGTTACAAATCAACCTGTGCAGGCAAACTGCTTGTTTATTGGGATAAACAGATCTCCAGTGGGACAAATAGATTGTTCACGTTAGCAAACAATTCACTTATCAGGCAAGAGTTGACTCATCAAGAAACATGTCAAGATGCTCATATAGTGTTCATCAGTTATAACTTATAGCCTAACCTAGCCAATCTCCAATTTCCTGCTTGGAAGACCCACCTTAAACCACTTGTTTTCATTTGATCTCCTAACACTCTATCCTAAAATAATTATTAAGAGTCTGTGAAGGTAGTGACCTCCTTTGCAAAAGTATGTTTAATTAAGTTTGTTTTTCTTGATTAGCAGGGTTTCTGGTGGTCTCTTGGGAAATCAATAGTACCAAAGCCACTGAATCTATACTTGAGTAGGGGGGTTGAATGAAACAGTTGAGAACACTTTCATTATACTTATAGAAAATGTTAATGTGTGAACATCTTAATATGATAATTTAATGTCAATTCCCTTTTGAGTCTCTTTCTTATGGGATCCATGATATATTCCACAAGACAACAGGGAATGAAGACTAAATAGAATACAGTATAGGCGAACAATAAAACCCAGTAATTTATCATGAAATTGGTAGTTATCTCTAATATATCTTTGCAAAAAAGAAAAAGAAAGATCACTCTTTTGGTGGATAAGATGTGGTATACGTCACATCTTAGGAACTTACAAGGACAAATACCAAGTTCCTTGAGTATATCAGTGATATGTGTGTTTGTGTATGGGTAAGAGAGAGGCATATGTCGCATGCGCTCCTTATTAACCATTTCAAATAATTTTTTCCACTGGGTTGTAATTATTGTTTTCCATAATCAATTTGTCAGAACTATGTTTGCATATTTTATGTGATTTTCCTTTGTCATTATCAGAGAAACAAAGTTCCTTTATAAAAAAGCACTTGTGTTTCAGTAATTGCTCTTCATAATCAATTTAATCACTTCTTGGCCACTGTAGCAGTAGTTTACTATGCAAGCTATCCTTTTACTTACTCCAATGTTAGTTGATTATTTCTGCCAGACACCAATACACAAAGATATACCAATACTAATGATTTTAACTCAGACATTCAAAATGTTAAACATACTGTAGCAATACATATACATATATACATATATGTATTGCTACAATACAGTATACAATATATATACTTTTTCTTTTTTGAGAGAGAGAGGAAGACAGAATGCATGAGCAGAGGAGGGGCAAAGGGAGAGAGAATCTTAAGCAGGCTTCATGCCTAGCTCAGAGCCTGATGCAGGGCTCAATCTCACAACTGTGAGATCATGACCTAAGCCACAATCAAGAGTTGGATGCTCAACTGACTGAGCCACCCAGGTGCCCCTATAGCAACTCAGTATAAACTTCAGAATTTTCTCCATGAGAAGCACCCAAATGTGGCAATTCACATCTGGAAATAGTAGAATGATGTAGAATTCAATTAGGGCTTTCTGGACTAAAGGTAGGATTGCTTACAATTGTTGGAAGACCTGAGCCCAGGATAGATCCCAATAAAGATTGCAACACCTTTGAAGTCTTCAGATGTAGGCCAGGTAAGAATCTCAGGTAAGGCTATATTGACGTTATAACTCAAATTGTCCAACCAGCCTTGTGTTTGCTATGCTAACTGTAGTCAGAGAAACAAAATGAAGAAGTTTATTTTCGACTTTAGTGGGGATGTTTTGACATGATACCATTGATATAATTCCAAGAGACCCATTTCTTGCTGCTATGCTAAATGGGTATTTTTGGGTTAAATAGCTCATGCCCATTTCCTTTATCAAAGTGTAAATAAATGCTATTGTCACTCTTGTGAGTTTGCTATGTTTTTATTTTATATCTATGTGATGTGCTACTTACATATCTGCTAGCAACTACAAACATCAGTGGAGTTTTGTAAATTAGTTTTGGGCAAATTGATGGATGTTATGTACTTGCTATACATATATAAAAATGTATAACATGGTTATTGATTCTTATGATCAGGTTTTACAACACTGTGATCCCATTCTGCTCCAAATTTTCCAAAAAAATTTATACAGTTCTGTTACTGCACAAGAACAAAGTAAGTCCAAAGTTAATAGATGGAAGAAAATAATAAAGGTTAGAGGAGAAATAAATAAAATAGAGACCAGAAAGAATATAGAAAAGTTTTTTTTTTAAATAAAGATAATGAAATTTTAGCTAGACTAACCATGAAAAAAGACTCAACAAAATTCTTAATGAAAGAGAAGGCATTACAACCGACATCACAGAAATACAAAGGAGCATAAGGGGCTACTATGAACAAGTGTATGCTAACAAATTGCATAGCCTAGAAGAAACAGACAAATTCCTAGAAACATAAATCCTACCAAGACTAGAAACATAAATCCTATCAGGACTGTTAAAAACATTAACAAAAAATAAAGACTAATAAGATGGAATCAATAATTCAAAATCTTCCAACAAAAACAACAACAAAAAATCACAAGACCAGATGGTTTCACTGGGGAATTCTACCAGTCAATTAAAGAATAATTAACAATACTCCTTCTGAAATTCTTTCAAAAAATTCAAGAGGAGAGAACACACCCAAACTCACTTTGTAAGGTCAGAGTTACCTTGATAACAAATTTAGATAAGGACACTACAAGAAAACGATGGTCAATATGCCTGATGAGTAAAGATGCAAAAATTCTGAAGAGAATTCTAGCAAAACATATTCAATACACATTGAAACGATCTTACATCATGAACAAGTAGCATTCATCTCTGGGATACAAGGGTAGTTCAACACACTTAAATCAATTAACATGATAGCCCACATTAATAGAATAATGAATAAAAACAAATGATCTTCTCAGTAAGTGAAGAAAAAGCATATGAAAAATTCAGTACCCTTTCATGAAAAGCTCTCTACATATTGGGTATAGAAGGAAAATACTTCAACATAATAAAAGCCATACATGATAAACTCACAGCCAACATCACAGTAAACAGTGAAAAATGAAAAACTTCTTCTATATTCAGGAACAAGAAAATAGTACCCACGCTCATCACTCTAATTCAGTTGAGTACTGGAAATCCTAGTTGTAACAAGTAGGCAAGAAAAAGAAACAAAAAGCATCAAATTTGGAAAGGAGGAAGAAAAATAGTCTCTGTTTGAAGAGGACATGGTTTTATAAATAAAAAACCCTAAAGACTCTACTAAAAAACTGTTAGAATACATGAACTCAATAAAGTCACAGGATACAAAGCCAACACACAAAAATCACTTGCATTTTTATGAACTAACAACAAAATATCTGAAAAAGAAATAAAGAAAATTATCCCATTTGCAACCATCATCAAAAACAATAAAATGCTTAGGAATAAATTTAACCAAGGAGGTGAAAGATCTGTACTCTGAAGACTACAAGATATTGATAAAAGAAATAGAAGAAGAAATAAATAAGTGGAAAGTCATCTCATGTTCTTAAATTAAAAGAATTAATTTTATTAAAATGTCTGTTCTACCCCACACCATCTATAAATTCAATGCAATTTCTATCAAAATTCCAACTGCATTTTCCACAGAAAAAGAAACTCAAAAGACCACAAATACCCAAAACAACCTTGAGAAAAAAGAAGAAAACTGGAGGCACCATACTTCCTGATTTCAAACTATACTATAAAACTATAGTGCTCAAAACCGTAATAGTACTGAGGGAAAAAAAAGACCTAATGACCAACAGAATAGAACAGAGAGCCCAGAAATAAAATCAAGCATTTTTAAAAGTCAAGAATACTCAGTGAAAAAAGATAGTCCTAGTCCTAGCATTAGCCATCAGACAACAAAAGGAAATCAAAGGCATCAGAATTGGCAAAGAGGAAGTCAAACTTTCACTCTTTGCAGATGACATGATACTCTACGTAGAAAACCCGACAGACGCCACCAGAAGCCTACTAGAACTGATCCAAGAATTCAGCCAAGTTGCAAGGTACAAAATCAACGTACAGAAATCGGTTGCATTTTTATACACCAACAATGAAGCAACAGAAATATAAATCAAGAAACGGATCCCATTCACAATTGNTGGAGGAAGGCACTTGTGGGGATGAGCACTGGGTGTTATATGGAAACCAATTTGACAATAAACTATTTGTAAAAAAATAAAAACAAAAAACAAAAAAACCCACAAAGCATAAAAAAAAAGAGTCCTTTTATTAAATGGTGGTGGGAAAACGAGATATTCACATACAAAAAGAAGAAATTGGACCCCTCTCTTACACTACTCACAAAAATTAACTTCAAATGGGTTAAAGGTAACTTGACATTGGTCTTTGGAATGATCTTTTGGATCTGACTCCAAAAGCACAAGCAACAAAGCAAAAATAATCAAGCAGGACGACATCAAACTAAGAAGCTTATGTGCAGAGCAGGAAAGAAAAAATCAACAAAATGAAAAGCAGCTCATGGAATAGGAGAAATATTTGCACACCACATATCTNGTGGGTTCGAGCCCCGCGTCGGGCTCTGTGCTGACAGCTAGCTCAGAGCCTGGAGCCTGTTTTGGATTCTTTGTCTCCCCCTCTCTCTGACCCTCTCCTGCTCATGCTGCCTCTCTCTCTCCCTCTCTCTCAGAAATAAATAAAACATTTCTAAAAAATTTAAAAACACCCAGTGCTCATCCTGACAAGTGCCCTCGTCCATGCCCATCAACCTCCCTCCCCTCTTCTCTATCCCCATCAGCCCTCAGTTTGTTCTCAGTATTTAAGAGTTTCTCATGGTTTGCCTCTTTCCCTCTCCCCAACTATTTTTCCCCTTCTCCTACCCCATGGTCCTCCGTTAAGTTTCTCCTAATCCACCTATATGTGAAAACACACGGTATCTGGAAATGAACATTTTTCTAAAGAAGATATAAAAATGGCCAACAGACACTTGAAAAGATGCTCAACATCACTCATTATCAGGGAAATTCAAATCCAATGCACAATAAGATATCATCTCACACCTGTTGAAATGGCTATCATTAAAAAGATAAAAGAACAAGTGTTGATGCAGATGTGAAGAAAAGGGAGACCTCGTGCACTCTTGGTGGGAAAGGTAACTGGTACTCCCATTATGAAAACCAGTAGAGAGGTTCCTCAAAAAATTCAAAATAAAACTGCCACATGACCCATCAATCCCACACCTGTGTATGTATTCAAAGGAATTTAAATCACTATCTTAACAGATATCTGT
>NW_027530852.1:323156-323751 GCF_008692635.1 Crocuta crocuta | reverse complement strand
TGTACCTCCACGTTTATTGCAGCCTTATTCACAAGAGCCAAGACATAAAAACAACCTAAGTTATCAGTGACAGATGAATGGACGAAGAAAATGCTGTGTATATATACACAAAGGAATATTATTCAGCTTTAAAAAGGGAAATCTTGCTATCGGTGATAACATGGAGGGATACTGAGGGTATTATGCTAGGTGAAATAAGTCAGACAGGAAAAGACAAATACATATATGTGGAATCTAAAAAAAAAACAAAAAACAAAAATCCTGACAAACTCATAGAAGCAGAAAGTAAAATGGTGATTGCCAGGTGCTAGGCAGTGGGGAAAATGAGATGAAGGTCAAAGTTGTACAAACTTCCAGTTAGAAGATGAGTAAGTTCTGGGGATCTAATGTATAGTGTGATGATTATAGTATATTTTATATTTAAAAGTTGCTAAGAGGGTACATATTGTATGTTCTCATCACATACAAAACATTTTAATTATGTGAGGTGCTAGATGTTCTAACTGACCATACTGTGGTAATCATTTCAAAATAAAAATGTACATCAAATCATCATGTCATACACTTTAAACTTACATAATATGTATTTTATCTC
>NW_027530852.1:322393-323103 GCF_008692635.1 Crocuta crocuta | reverse complement strand
TTAGAAAAACCCAAGCCACTCTCCTCGTACTCATGAATTGACACTGTTAAGAAAAACTTTATGATAATAAGAAATATGTGGACTTTTAAAAAATACTGAATGATTGTTGCTATAATTTTTCAATGAATTTTTTAAATGTTTATTTATTTGAGAGAGAGAGAGAGAGAGAGAACGAGCTGGGGAGGGGCAGAGAGAAAGAGGGAGACACAGAATCTGAAACAGGCTCCATCCAAGTTCTGAGCTGTCAGAACAGAGCCCAACAGAGCTTCATCTCCAGACTGGTGAGATCATGACCTCAGCTGAAGTCAGATGCTTAACCAATTGAGGCACCCAGGTGCCCCAAGTTCAATGTATTTTAAAAAGTATTAAGCTAGGGGCGCCTGGGTGGCTCAGTCAGTTAAGCATCTGACTTCGGCTCAGGTCATGTTCTCATGGTTCATAAGTTCAAGCCCTGCATTAGGCTCTCTATTGTCAGTGTGGAGCCACTTTGGATCTTCTGTCTCTCTCTCTCCGCCCCTCCCCTGATCACACATACACACATACATATACACATACTCTCTTGCTCTCTCAAAAATAAATAAACATTAAAAAAAGGGTGCTTACCTAGACAGACATATTTCTACTCAGAGATACTTTCTAATGTATATGTCAAAACAGAGACCTGTGGGTGACAAAAAGGCAAATATTAATATAATATTATAATTAATATT
>NW_027530852.1:322179-322388 GCF_008692635.1 Crocuta crocuta | reverse complement strand
ACTCGTTTAAAAAAAAATCATTTCTGGACCTTGTTAACAGCACCTGAATATAGTCCCAACTGCTACAGTTCTAATAGTCTTTTTCAGTTCACAATAATTGGAGGAAGTAACTGATTTAATGACTTGAGGCAGAAAAAAAAATGAATAATGGATTGAAAGACCTTGTTGCCAGAAAAGAAAGATGCCTTCAAAACAGATCTACAGAAGTG
>NW_027530852.1:316903-322130 GCF_008692635.1 Crocuta crocuta | reverse complement strand
AAATGTACAAAAGTTAATTATAAATATAAAAAAAGATTCCTAACAGAAAATGCTTATCTATTGGGAAACAGAAATAGGAAAGGAAACCTATTGGGAATTTCCTATATTTTTTGTTTTCTCTTCTTGTTAATTATGGGTTGCTATATAGATNTACGGAAACCTACATAATTCCTGGAAGTCAGGCACTGTATAAAATCAGGAGGAGTAATCAGTCTGGCATTCACTCCCAATGACCTGACAAATGAGAGTAGAGCATTGAGGTACAAGATGATATAAATAAGCCAAAAATCCAGATTGAAGAACTGATCACATACACACAGTGCACAGTTTTCTTGGAGTGCCTCTGGANTGGGGAATAATATTCCCGATCAAAACTTGATGGAAATGTAAGGAGAGAGAAACACCACAACCTGAGCTCAGGCATGGATTTGTAAATTCCAGCTGAATTAGAAAAGAATCTCTTATTTTTTAATGTTTTCATTTTAAGAAAGGTTTAAAGTATTTGTTTTCAGAGAGAAGGAGAGCGGAGGAGGGACAGAGAGGGAGGGAGAGAGAGAGGCTCCACATTGTCAGCACAGAGCCCCATGTGGGGCTTGAACTCACAAACTGTGAGATCATGACCTGAGATGAAATCAAAAGTCAGACGCTTAACTGAACTATCCAGGTGCCCATGAAGTAGCAAAGAATCTCAGCTCTACAGTGGGACCCAGCAAGTAAATTTTGGCTAAGGTTTAAACCCCATTCTAAGATAAAATCAGACTACAAATTGGCAAATCTGACACAGCACTCTTTCTTTGGGATCCAGCAGTATTTCTGTACCCTCAGGTAGAATTAAACATGTACAGAGTTAACAAAAAAATAGAACAAATCTTCAATGTTGATATTTAATATTAATTTAACTGTATATGTAAAATAACTTTTATTATCATAGTAAAATCTGTATACTGTAAAGGTATTAGAAGGAATTGAGGACCTTTGACTTATTGGACTTATCATTATACAGACACATTTAAGAGCATTTCACTAAGTTTGTAATCAACATTTAAATGTCTAGCAATACTTAGTATATTTTATTTATTTTAATGATGTTATTGGTAAAAGAGTATTTAAGTATTTTAAAAATTGATTCATGAAATTATAACACTACTATGTGTCAGAAAAGTAGTAGTAAATATTCTTTTTCATACACAAATGTCTTTCTGTCAGTAACATTTCCTACATCACTTGTCTAACACCGATAATATTCTCTAAAGGCTAAACTCCATAAAAAATGATTACTTCCAGGACAATGTACACAAACATTTTTAGTAGCCATTCATATTCAAAATTAAATAATTATGACAAGGGGCGCCTGGGTGGCTCAGTAGGTTGAGTGTCTGACTTTGGCTCAGGTCATGATCTTGCGGTTCATGGGTTCAAGCCCTGGGTTGGGCTCTGCACTGATAGCTCAGGGTCTGGAGCCTGTTTCGGGTTCTGTGTCTCCTCACTCTACCCCTCTCCCACTTACACTCTTGTTTCCTTCTCTCTCTCTTAAAAATAAACATTAAAAAATTTTTTAAAAATAATAATTATGATGAAACCATCATGAGTTGTACAAAGAGCAAACACACAAACACACTGAAGGAGGGAAGTACAACAAAAGAAAACCTACACCATGATAAAAAGCATTCCAACAAGTAATTTTTCATCACCTTAAAGAAATTAGTGACAAGGTTCTTTTTTGNGATTACAGACCTATTAGAATTAATACAAATGAAGAAGCATCTGAAAACATAATAAAGAGCAGGATTGAGATTATTACTAAAACAAAACTGAAAAGATCAGGCCTGAAGATTAATCAGAGATTATAAGAATGATTAATATGGAATAAAAACAAACAATAAAAGGTATTTAAATGTAAAATAGAAGAAGCCATCATTGAAATAAAGATTTTAATGTGTACACCAAAAGGGCCCATTGTTTCTAGAAACACTGAAATGAAAGGCTGAATGCCAAAGCATATATTAAATTATTTAAATGAACACTATTTGAGGCAAAACATATCACACATAAGGTCTCCGACTCATCAATATCCAATTCAAGATTATGAACCAAGGGTGTTCATGGTGAGAGAGAGACTGTTTCAAGAATTTTACACCCAGCCAAGTCTTTCAAGTGAAAAGACAACGGAAAATGGTCTGAAGCATTTAACACCCAGAAAAGAAAACTTCCTTCTTTTTTTTTCTTTCATAGTTTATTGTCAAGTTGGTTGGCATATAACACCCAGTGCTCATCCCAGCAAGTGCCCTCCTCCATGCCCATTACCTAAAAACTTCCTTCTTATAAACAGAATTTACAAACAAAAACTACTTGCTTGTAAAATATAACTAACTGGTTGTGTGATTTAAAATAAAGAAAACAGGAATGGCACAGACAGTAATCTTGGTGATGGAAAATAAATTGAGTTGACGTTAAGAACTGATGCTACTTTAAGTTTAGAGTTGTAGAAGAGTATATAACTGTTATACAACTTGACAATAACAAAAGCATTACAAGGGAGTTAAAGCTCAGGATGGTGAAAGCAAAGTTGAAATTATTGGTTGAGGATACATTTTCTCAAATTTCCCAAAGGAGTCAAAATGTATCACATAGATTTGAAACATGAACATGTATTAAAATCAAAATGGTTCCAAATTTTGTTATTGAAAATCTTAATTTTTTTAGATTTTTATCTTTAAATAATCTCTATACCCAACATGGAGCTTGAACTCACAACCTCAAGATCAAGAGTCACATGCTCCATTGAGGGAGCCACCCTGGTACCCTGAAAATCTAATTACTAATTAATTATATCATTTAAATGTTTAAAATAAACATTTAATCGAAGCTCTGCTCTTCCATGTTTCCCTTCAATTTATTTTTTTAATTTTTTGTTTTCATAAAAATAAATGCATTACCCTGTAGTTTTAAAGAAGCACATATAGGGATGCCTGGGTGACTCAGGCAATTAAGCATTCAACTCTTGGCTTTGGCTCAGGTCATGACCTCACAGTTCATAGTTTCAAGCTCCGTGTTGGGCTCTGTGCTGAGAGTGTGGAGCCTACTTAGGATTCTCTCTCTCCCTCTCTCTTTGTCCCTCCTCTGCTCATACATTTTCTTTCTCTCTCAAAATAAATAAATAAACTTAAAAAAAAAGAACATATATAGAGCACTGAATAATATATAGACTGACTGAATCACCATACTGTACACTTGANATTAGTAAATTATTTTCAATATATACAGTACAGTACCATAAGTGTATTTTCTCTTATTATTTTCTTAACATTTTCTTTAATTTATTATAAGGATATAGTATATAATACATAAAACATAAAATATGTGTTAATTGGGGGTGCCTGGATGGCTCAGTCAGTCAAGCATCTGACTTTGGCTCAAGTCATGATCTCGCAGTTCACGAGTTCGAGCCCCATGTTGGGCTCTGTGCTGACAGCTCAGAACCTAGAGCCTGCTTTGGATTCTATGTCTCCTTCTCTCTCTGCTCCTCCCCTTTTTGTGCTCTGTCTCTGTCTCTTTCTGTCTTTCTCTCAAAAAAATAAATAAAAACATTAAAAAATAATTTAAAAAATACATGCGTTAATCAACTGATTATGTTATCAGTAAGGCTTCTAGTCAACAGTAAGCTATTAGCAGTTATGTTTTTGTGGAGTAAAAGTTATACATGAATTTTTCCAGGGGATTGGTCAGTGCCTCTAACTCTTGTGTTGTTCAAGGATCAACTATAGTTGAATTTTTATAAATGAGTGTGTTTCAATTTTTAACAAACTATATCATTATCTTTAATTAAAGTAACTTAAAACGCTTACAATTAGAGGTGTCTTATACATACCAGACACCAACACACAAATAAAATGAACAAGGTTTGACATAGCTAATCATTGTGAATCATCTGTACTTTAGAAGCCTGCATTAGAAATCACACTGCATTTGCAGAGACCTCTCCAATCTTCCTCATTCTTTCATGCTGTATTCAGAGAGATCAGACCTAAGTGATTCTTAAGGAACAAGTGAGCAGTTGCGCTCTGCAACTGACAAACTTCCAATTAAGGAAGTCCAATTAAAAGCTCATTTCTGTAATTGAGCAGAGATGTAATCAAGTTTAAAGAGAAGCAGAAGAACAAGATACATGCAGTTTATTTAGGGGAACAGGCATAGCGATTCTGAACTTTCATATTTTTAAATAATGTATATGGTTCCATTAAGAACTTTAAATTTCTCCTCTACAATGGCTAGAATAGAGCCACCGTGTCAATATATTGAGAACAACTAAAATCCTAACTATGAATGAGGTTTGAAAGTATGCAGGTTTATAGCCAAAAGCAATCCTTTATGTTCCTTGTTTTAAAAACGGTTATAAAGCATGAGTGTACAGGAAAGGTGTAGGTTATCTTCGTGCTTCACAGATTAGGAAATCCAAACCTGGAGCAATTGTAGAATTTTCTAGAACTCCTTAGTGAAATTACATCTAAACGAAATCACTGTTATTGTTTAATTTCAGTGAATTCTACACCTGTGACTAAACTTAGCTTCCAAATTTTTTTTCAAAACNTGATATAAATAGAAGTGATAAAATAAATTGCTGAATTTACTGAAAAGTTTGTAATCCATAATAACACAAATGAAATCATTTGTTGGGTCAGTAATATTTACTTACAAATGTTTTGGGAACTATACTAAGCTAAAAATATCTAGCATATTTACATACCAAGTAATATTCTACATATTATTCTGCTTCTTATAAACTTTTCAATAAAAAAACTCATATTGTGTTTCTAGTACGAATTTGACACATTAATCCAAACTAAAATAATCAAAAACTAGGCTCCATTAAGCTTATTTTCCTTTACAATATTATTGTACTGCCTTATACAACTGAGAATAAAAAGTACAAATTACATATTATAACTTTTTAAATAAAGTTTATTTATTTATTTTGAAAGAGAGAAAGAAAGTGCAAGGAGGGGAGGGACAGAGAGAGAAAAAGTGAGGGAGAATCCCAAGCAGGTTCCATGCCCAGCATGGAGCCCAATGCAGGGCTCGATCTCATGAATGTGAGATCATGACCATGAAACCATGACCTGAACCAAAACCAAGAGTCAGACACTTAAGTGACTGGCCCACCCAGGCACCCAATTTTATAACTTTTAAATACAAACTGCCTTCCAAAAGGAAGTGTTTTAAATTATTG
>NW_027530852.1:315472-316823 GCF_008692635.1 Crocuta crocuta | reverse complement strand
TGGCTTCCTTAAGGAAGTGTTTTAAATTATTGCATCTTAATTTACAAAAGGGTATTTTTCAAAAGCTGATGTTTATAATTATTCAAAATACTTCAGTCATTTTTTTTTGTTGAGGGAAAGGTGTTCAAAATGTGCAGGAAAACTATATTCCTTCCTTTCCCTAAATCATAAAGGGAGCTCTTTGTATATCTAGTTCACTTAGAAAAATCAGTAGATAGTAATACTTCAGTAGTGTTGGTTTAGAACTTCATAAAAAGTCTCAAAATAAAAGTCACATTCTCTGTCATCTAACATCATGTCCTTATAATTAATCTTCACCTTCCACCCAAGGCATGAGAAGATTATATAAACAGACATTTGTCCTATTTTCTTTATCTCTACTGGTATAAAATATTTTTAAATTACATCTCTTATTTGTCATATTTCCATTGTGAAACTCTTAATTAAATTTCCACAGATGAACTTAAATTACTTCAATGACACTGCAAAATAATGAGAATTAATAAAGTACAAAACAGAAATGGTTTCTCTGCTCTTTCACTAAAACATTTAGGGTTTGGTATTGAAAACTTTATAAATTGGAGGACCTGGGTGGCTCAGTTAGTTAAGTGACCGCCTTTGGCTGAGGTTATGATCTCACAGTTCCTGAGTTCAACCCTCCACCCCCTCCCTCACCATTACCGTAGGGCTCCTTGCTGACAGCTCGCGCAGCCTGGAGCCTGCTTCAGATTCTGTATCTACCTCTCTCTCTCTGCCCCTACCCCACTCACGCTCTGCCTCTCTCTCTCTCTTAAAATTAAATAAACATTAAAAATGTTAAAAACCTTGGGGCGCCTGGGTGGCTTAGTCGGTTAAGCGTCCGACTTTCGCTTAGGTCATGATCTCATGGTTCGTGGGTTCGAACCCCGCGTCGGGCTCTGTGCTGACTGCCAGGTCAGAGCCTGGAGCCTGTTTCAGTCTGTGACTCCCTCTCTCTCTGACCCTCCCCTGCTCACGCTTGCTCTCTCTCTCTCTCTCTCCTAGAAAAAAAAATGTTAAAAACCTTTATAAATTTATGCTCTTCAAAAGAGAAAATTCAGAAAATATATTGTGGAATTGTAAATAATTTCTATTCTTAATTGCTTGTTACACGGTCAAATGGTAAAGAAATACATCTTATCAGAAATGTCTGAGGAGCATAATTTAGTCACTTTTTTTATAAATTGAGATCAACTAGAGGAGGAGAAAAGTAGAGTTGACTTTAGATCAAATAAGTTTAAGAGTAGAGTGAATAAATAAAAAATAATAAATATAATCAATTTGTCATCTATTTCTTTATACACATATTTGTAAAATAAAAATTAAGATTCAA
>NW_027530852.1:305087-315403 GCF_008692635.1 Crocuta crocuta | reverse complement strand
TATGATGTTGGGAGCCATTCTGAACTCACTAGTTGAGAAAACTCCTTGTGAAGTTAAGGCAGGTTTGCAAGGCCTCCTGCTGTCAGATGATGACCGATATCCACCCCCACTCACTTATTTCTCCTTGAGCAACGACCTCCAAGGCACCTTGTTGATTGGTATCAGGAGTGACCTTATTCTGGCCCTGGTATGATGATTGCACCTTGTGAAGGAACTTATTGTAGGAACTTCTTCTTTTGTGATTATGGGAACAGACATCATGTCTCTAGCAGGTCCTGTTTTCCTCCATACTTTCCCTTGAGCTATATACAGGGTAATAACCCTTACTCATAAAATATTGACCTTTACATATACAATTCTGTTTCTACTGTTGTGTTAGTCCAAGAGGTTAATACAGCTCAACATGTAAATCAGCTAACCAAAAATGTCTCTCATGCCCTAACTATTCAAGAAATCATAGACAAAAAACTAAACACAAAGGTAAATGCACTCAAAGAGGCTATTCTGTGTATTGGAAATGAGCGAAACTCTTTAAAGGTACAGTTGGCTCTCCAATGCCATAAAAAATATAACTGGACAATTAAGTCTTGCCCAGAGACAAAGAGCCTAACTTAGAGAGAAGGAACAGATAAGGGCAGAACATAAGTTACTACAGATACCTTTGCTAACTGTTGATATATAGCAGTCCCTTCCCTCAGGCCTACATTCCACAAACACCTTCCCTTATACTGGCAGCTGTGATGAGGATGGTTAAGAGTAGAAAGGCTGACACCTTTAAGGCTTCCATGGTGTTTACTCATTCAGCATCAAATCAAAAAGTTATTAACTAGTTCAAATACATTTTTCCTCTTGTGAGCCAGACAGAATGACTCAGCCTATCTTATGACTTAAATCTTAGNGAGCCTATTTCAGAGTCTGTATCTCCTTCTCTCTCTGACCCTCCCCTGCTCACGCTGTCTCTCTCTCTCTCTCCTAGAAACAAATAAAAATATTAAATAAATAAATAAATAAATAAATAAATAAAAGAAAAGCTTTTCCAAGGCTACTATGCTCCATATTTGGTTTTTAATTTTTGACATATTTTCTTGTTTGTAATGCATTCCTTGTAACAGGAATATCTGTTTTGTATGTTCCCTATTCCCCCATCAATGTGAATAGCTGTTTAGTTAATAAAATAAAGGTCTCTCAGTTCCTTGACTGTTGTTTAACTGCAAATGATATTTAAAGTACCTAATGAAATGTGTTTTTTATCCAACTATCATGCTGTGATGAACAGAGAGAGGAACCATACAGTTTCACTTCCAGGAAGGACCTGTTGTCCTAGTTCATTTGAGCCTGTTCACGTATTGTTTTGATGTGGTTTTGGAGTGGTGGGGGTCCAGAGCCGAAGGCCATAAAAGAATTCTTGAGAAGAAAAGTATTTGGTGCAAAAGGATGATTTTAACAAAGCACTGGGACAGGGAAGAGCTGCAATGGCATTGTTAGGAATGACTGATTAGAGTTAGGAGAGGTAAAGGAATTTTCCAAAAGGACTTTCATATGCTAAAGAAGACTCCTAAGATACTGGAGGCCTAGCTATTGTCTTGCTATGGTTGTTTTTCCTCTAGTAAGACAGTAACATCAAGACAGTAGGGAGTTGCTGGAGAAATGACTCTCTCAAGTATTTGTCAGTGGGATGCGAGCTATAAAAAGATTTACTTTTACCTACCATTTCCTTCTTGCCTTTCTTCCCCACATCACTATGGTGAGGAGAATGATGTTGGGGCTCTAGGAAACTGCTGTCTATAGGTTTCTGGAGATTAGGCAATTGATAAGATTATCTTTTTCTTGTAATTTACTAAGACATTTATAAACTGATGGAGACTCATGTCTTGTGTGACTTTGATCTCTATCAGTTAACCATTGGAAACCCTTTCCTTTGTTCTTGGGAAGCCAGGAATGTCTGGGGAATGTCACACAAACCCAATTTGTGTTTGTGTGTGGGGGTTACTAGCTTGCGCTTTGCCCTCAGCTTGCCTTTGGCTCTCTCATCAGTTTCAGCCACCTTGCCCAAGGTCTTGCCTATCTCTGGCAGCCCAGATCCAATGACTGTTCAAGAGGAGGTATAATGACCTAGCTTTTTGATTCTATGAGGGACAATTTTAAAGGACCCGATGGGGTTGCAAATGATGGTAGAGTCCAGAGCCAAGAGCCAAGAAAGAATTCTGGAGGTGTCTTTGGTGCAGGAAAAGGTGATTTTATTAAAGCACAGGGACAGACCTGTGGGCAGAAACAGCTACACTGAGGTTGTAAAGAGTGACTGCTTATATACTATGGAGTTGGGGAAGATAAGGTCAAGAGGAAGTTTCTCAAAGGGATTTCCATATGCCAAAGAAGACTCACAGATTATTGGAGGCCTAGCTATTGTCAAACTAAGGTTGCTTTTCCCTTTAGGAAATATTATCATTAAGACAGAAGGGAGTTCCTAGAGATTAGACTATTGATAAGATTTCCTTTTTCTTATAATTTACTAAAATATTTGTAAACTGATAAGGACTCATGCCTTGCATGACTGTGATCTCTTATCAGCTAACCATTTGTTTTCCCATTTCTTTTCCTTTGTTCTTGGGCAGCCAGAAGTGCCTGAGGAATATCACTCATATTGCACCTTCAGGGTGGGGAGAGGTGTGCTAGCTTGGGCTTTGCCCTCAGTTTGCCTTATGCTCCCTCATCAGACCTACTTCAAGAACATCCCCCATGGGATAGATTAAGACTCTTGAAGAGCTTGCCTCAAAATTGGACTTCTTCTTTCCACTTCTGCTTTTTTCTCCTCCCTTCCACAAGTTTGATCCCAGGGGTCCTCCAGGATAAAAGCCCTGCAAACTAAATGCTGTCTCAGAGTTGGCTTCCCAGAAAACCCAACCTATGATCCATCTTTTCACAAATCACTATTGTAGAGGAGGAAATCTTGCCACCCCAAGATATGGCTCCCTGACGTGTTGATTATTTTGGGCTGATTATTAAATATAAAACTGCAGACACAAGAGAAGCTCTGAAAACCAAGTAGGAGGTATCCTTTTGTGAGACATTTACAAGTATATGAGAAATCTCCATTTGTAATAGTTTCTCCTTACACCTCTCAGGAAGAAGGGGTTGACTAAATCTCTGGAAACTGTTATCAATGGAGAAGGTAAGGACTTAAATCTACATTATAACCTTACTCTTGTTTACTAGGCTTTTCCTAATAATCTCCCATAACTGAATCCCCAGCCTCAACATTCTCTTTAATCTCTATTTAAGGTGATAGCTGCAGCTGCTTCAAGAAGTTAACTCAGCTCTCCTGTGTATCTCCCATGTTTATAGGAGGTATACTTGTTTTCAAAATTTTGATTTTCTCCTGTTAATCTGCCGCAGGTCAATTTAATTCTCACACGAGTCAAAGGAATCTTCAAGGGTAAAGAAAAATTTTTCCTCCTCAATACAGTACAAGTAAATAAATAACTTTTAAAATCCATCACAAGGCAGTGGAGGACCTGTAAATAATTATGTAGGGATTTTTAAATGTCATAGAAGTTCTCAACACTCAACAGCATGCATATTTTCTAAAAATATCATGAGCAATGACTTCAACTAATGTATTATATGAAAAGTTGTCAGATTGCTCTGATTAGGGTACTATGTAAGAATATAGTGGCAATGCTTTAAAAAACTAGTGCATTAACCTATGATAAATGAAGAATTAAGGAATATCTGGTCTGTAGTTCACACAAGTGACTCAGAGACAAAAATGGAGGGATTTTAGGTTACGTGAATTGAAACAAAGATTTTGAAATACATGACCCAAGAAACTATTATATATTTAATTATTGTTGTGTTTACTCTTTACGAAGTTCATTATTAAGAAATTATATAGAGAACACCTCAGTGGCTCAGTTTGTTAAGCATCCAACTTCAGCTCAGGTCATGATCTCACGGTTTGTGAGTTTGAGCCTCACATCGGGCTGGTTGCTGTCAGCATGAAGCCCACTTCATATACTCTGTCCCCCTCATATACTTTGGCCCCTCCCCTTCTCATTCTCTCTCTCTGTCTCTCTCAAAATAAATAAATGAACTTAAAAAAAGAAATTATACATGTTTATTTTTTCCAATATAAATTTCTTGCCAAAGTTTAAAAAATTTTTCTTATGTTTATTTATTATTGAGATAGAAAGAGATAGAGTGCAAGCAAGGGAGGGGCAGAGAGAGAGGGAGACACAGAATCTGAAGCAGGCTCCAGGCTCTGAGCCATCAGTACAGAGCCTGATGTGGGGCTGGAGCCCATGAACCAAGAGATCATAACCTGAACCAAAGTCGGACACTTAACCGACTGAGCCACCCAGGTGTCCTCTTGCCAAAATATTTAGAACTCCTTGTTACATTGCAGAAAGCTTTTAAAAGAAATAGACTTCCATAGTAAGATCTTCCCACAAACTATGGTAACTTCTGGTTACCAGTCTGACATATAAAGCACTTGGAAGTTAGAAACTGCTATTCTCACAAAGACATGAACATACTAAAAGTCAACAAATTATCTGAGATCCATTACAGAAATGAGGGCACAAGGCAATCTGCTGGTCCAAACAGTAGAGAGAGATGAACAAAAAGAATCACCACTGACCATGAGCAGAAGCTACAGCTAGAGATTGGTATAAACACACAGAGGTAAAGGATTGTGGTAGACTAAGTGTGACCTAATTTGAGATCAAAAGTCCTGCAGCCCATCTTCAGGGAGGCTCCATACTTTTACCACCAGGTATTGAATTTTACCACCCGATTTTCTGGGCGAAAATCATAGAAAAATCTCCTGTATCCGTCAGTGGGAAGGGAAGGGTATCATTGAAATACACCTAGAGGGTCTTTCTCACTAACAAAAGTGCCTACGATGGAAATTATTTTACCAGAACCTGACCAATGTGGATTTTAACAGAGCCTAACTAAGATTGGTGAAGAGCAATATCCAACTCTAGGCCTCTCTGCCTTCCATTGATAGGGAAAAATTTGTTATAAGATGGCCAACAGGACTAATAGGGGAATTCCTGTCTCTGACCGAAGACTCTCCTTCTGGGTTCTTCTTCCCACCCTGCTGTGGTAGGCCAAATTACTACTAATGAGGAATGTGGAAGTAACAGACTATAAATTGTTCCCTCTGCTTATGTTTGGGACTCAGACCTCTGGAGAGTGATCTCCTGTGAGCCCACCAGTGTAGAATAAACCTTCTGCCTTCCAACATCTCCGAGTGCCACTTGATTCTTCTGCTGGGTAATCCAGACCAGATTCTGTAATGCAATGTGAGGGAAGGGAAATGCCCAAATCCAGCCCATTCTAGCCTTCTAGTATTGTATGAAAATGCTGAGAAGCACTTGTGAAGGTCACAGTTCGGTGTTACAGAACCACTAACATACTGAGATCTAATCATAGAGATACAGAACACTTCCCCTCTTCTCCCTACTTAACACCACTTTGACAGGGCTCCTGAGTAACAGCAGGGCGTTGTAGCAGAAAAGAATTCCAAAGCTCAGATTTTATGAAAGGAGTCTTAGGAAAACCTAAATACAGCAAGAGTGACAGAAACAAGAACACTAGAAGAAATTTTAGTCTCTGACACCAACACTCTAGGAAACAGTAAATACTGCCTAACATATATTTAGATTAACCTAAAACCTCATACAGAAGACCTATTTACCTCTATCCCTTTTACCTAACACACCATCAAAGGTACTAAGCATGGCAAAAGGCAAAAAAATGTCTGAAGAAAGAAACCAAGCATCAGAACCAGACTCAGATGTACCAGACACGTTGAAATTATCAGACTGGGAATTTAAAATAACTGAGATAAATATACTAAGGTGCTGGGAGCTGCACCGGCCTGACACTAAGGGCTCTAATGAAAAACTGAATAACATGCAAGAACAGATGGGTAATGTAAACAGAGAGTTGGAAACTCTAAGAAAGAATCAAAAGAAAATGCTAGAAATGCAACTGGACATGGTGAAGAAAGAAACAATGAACTTGAGGATAAGTCAATAAAATCATCCAAAACTGCAAAGCAAAGAGAAAAAGAATGAAGAACAAACAAACACACAAACAAACAAACAAGAAAAAGAAGAGATATCCACGAACTGTGGGACAGCTACAAAAAGGTGAAATATATCTGGAGTGGGAATACCCAAAGGAGGTGAAAGGGAAAAGAACAGAGCTTCTGTTTAGGATGATGAAAACAAGTTTTGAAATAGATAAGAGTAATGTAATTAATGTCATCAAATTACACACTTAAAATGGTTAAAATGGCCAATTTTATATTCTTCATATTTTCCCACAATTATGAAAAAGAGTGAGGGAGAAATAAAGGCTTTCACACACTAATATAAATTGAGACAGAATTTGTTGCCAGTAGACCTGCCTTGCAAGAAATGTTTAAAGAAGTACATCAGAGGGAAGGAAAATCATATAGGTCAGAGAATTATACCAATATGATGACAGGAAGAGCAGTAGAGAAGGATTAAATGGAAATAAATTCTTTTGCTTTTCTTATTCTTAATTGACCTAACAGATAAGTTTACTCAAAACAAAGAATAGCAACAATGTATTCAATGCCTAAATGTTACAGATAAGTGGAATGAATGATAGCAATTTTATAAGGATGAGAGAAGAAACGGGAATATTTTGATGTAACAGTTATAATATATAATACTATAATAGTACCCATACTATCTGTGAAGTACTATAGTTATTTGTAAACAGATAAGTAGTCATAAGAATAGTAATCACAAATGTCTACTACCAACTCTAGGGCAAACACTAAATTTAAAAATATATGCTAAAGAGAGAAATCTAAATCATATAAAATGCTCAATTAAAGCCAGAGAAGACAGAAAAGGAGAGGAAAGGCAATAAACAAACAAAAAACAAAATAAACAACCCCCCCCAAAAAACAGAAAAAAGGCAACAAATACAAACTAGTTAAATATGGTCAATATTAATCCAAGTATATCCATAATTAGTTTAAAATATGAATGGTCTAAATATACCAACTGAATGCAGAGATTATCTGAATGGATACAAATATAAGACTCAATTATATATCGTTCACAAGAAAACTAATTTAATTGTAAAGACACAAATAGATTAAAAGTAAAGGGGTAGAGAAATATAGAAATATATACCATGCTGACACTCATCAAAAGACAGTCGGAGAGGTGCGCCTAGGTGGCTCAGGCTGCTAAGTGCCCAACTCTTGATCTGGGCCCAGGTCGTGACCTCATGTTTGCTGGGATTGAGTGCCACATTTGGCTCTGTGCTGACAGCATGGAGCCTGCTTGGGATTCTCTCTCCCTTTCTCTCCCCTAATCCCTCTCTCTCTCTCTCTCTCAAAATAAATAAATAAACATTACAAAAAAACAGGTGGAGTGGCTATGTCATTTTCAAATAAAGCAGACTTCAGAACTAGGAAGATTATATGGAATAAAGAGGGGTATCACATAACAATGAAGAGGATAATTGTCTAACAAGACATAACAACCTCACAAACTCTCATTAGGACAACAGTCTTAAACCTCAGTGTTACTTAACCATTAACTCTCAGAATCAGGCTATATTAAAAATATATTCTTTTAGGTAGAGACATAAAATTGTTAATGATGAACATTCAGAACTCTTCTGTTCTATTTTAAAATATGACTACTTTTTTTTAATTTAAAAAATACTTTTTTTAAAGTAATCTCTACACTCAGTGTGTATCTTGATCTCATGACCCTGAGATCAAGAGTCACATGCTCTACTGACTGAGCCAGCCAAGAGCCCCTGGTATAATACTTTTACCAAATATTTTTGACCCATATCTCCATGACTGACAGAATACCTTATATTAACAACTAGGCAGGTAGCCAGGGTTATATAACACCATTCGGCCTACTTCAGAAAACGCGGTTTATTTAAAGTCAGTGCCACTGAGGGGTGCCTGGGTGGCTCAGTCAGTTAAGTGTCCTACAGTTAACAGTTAAGCTCAGTTCATGATCTCCGTGGTTCATGAGTTGCAGTCCCCCATTGGGCTCTGTGCTGACACCTCAGAACATGGAGCCTACTTCAGATTCTATGTCTTCCTCTCTCTCTCTGCCCCTCCTCTGCTTGCACTGTCTCTCTCTCTCTCTCAAAAATAAATGAACATTAAAATAAACATTTTTTAGAAAGTCAATTCCACTGAGTTTGGTCTTGTACCTACATTTAGAGTATGTTAAAATTAATCAAGTTGCTTCAAATCTCTTTTTCTATGTTAACATCTTCTTAATCTAAGAAAATAAAAATTAAATAGGTTCTTGTACCAGTTCCTGTGGTGGGGAATCTCCACACCAAGAAGCAGTTCTCAGGACAGCAGCTGAGTGTTCTGCGATTCAACCCAATTCCAGCAATACACAGAGATAGCGTCAGATTCCATAGCTCAAGGGTTCAGTCCACACGATTGCCTCCCAACCTGCACTGCCACCATCCTCCCCCCTCCAAACTTCGGACACATGTCCTGTTGGAAACCCAAATTATTCCTTGTGCTTCTGAATGACTGACTATAAATCAGAGGTTCCCAAGACCCCCTCCTTGGTTCAATTCATTTGCCAGAGCAGCTCACAGAACTCAGAGAAGCATTTTACTCATTACATTACTGTTTTATTATAAAAGGATATAACTAAGAAACAGCCAGACAAGAGAGATGCACAGAAGAAAGCATGGGGAAAGGGTGCCAAGCTCATGCTCTCTGAACGTGCCACTTCCTCCAAATCTCTACATGTTTACCAATCCGTACATTCTCCACACCCAGTCCTTTTAAGTTTTTGTGGAGGTTTCATTACATAACCACGATTGATTTCATTACATAACCACGTTGGTGATTGGTTCTATGTCCAGCCTCTCTCCCCTCCATAGAGGTAGGGGATGGGACCGGAAAGTTCCAACCTTCTAATCACAGGGCTGGATCCCAGGGCAACCAACTCTCCAGGCATCAAAGCTTTCTGAGTCACCGAATTAACATAACAAAAGACACCTTTCTCACCCTAATCACTTAGCAAAGGAGATTTTAGGTTTTAGGACCTCAGTACCAGAAAGGAGAGGAAAACCAAATATATATTGCTTACTATAAATCAGAATTTAACAAAGCTCTCTTGCCTACGTTTATTGTCATCAGCACTTCACACCTAGAAGGATATTCAAAAACTCAAAATAATCAAAATCACCACCAAATAACAAAGCTCAGTGGAATCAGACTGCCTACCTTATGTGATTTGGGGCAAGTAATGTAATCTTGAGGATCCTTGTTTTCCTAGTGAGAAAAACGGGGAAAAAATGGTTTGTTATAAAGATTAAGAATAAAGTTTATCCAGTTGGTTAGAGTGTATACAATTAGTTTTGAAAAAAGATCAACTCTATACAGTGCAAATCTAAAGCAGNTATAGAAGTATATTAATTTTGTTCAAGTGATTTTTAAAAATTTTATGTAAAAATTTTCTGATTTTTTATAGTTACATATAGTGTTAACATACAGTGTTATATTAGTTTCATGTGTATAATGTAGTGATTCAACAGTTTAATATATTATTCAGTGCTCATCAAGATAAGTGTACTCTTGGAGCACCTTGGGTGGCTCATTTGGTTAAGTATCAAACTCTTGATTTAGCTGAGGTCATGAAATCAGGGTTTGTGAGATTGAGCCCCACACTGGGCTCTGTGCTGACAGTGCACAGAGCCTGCCTGGGATTTTCTCTCTCCCTCTCCTGACCCACTCACTCATTCTCTCAAAATAAATAAAAAACTTAAAAAANGCACTCAAGTGGGGAAGAGGCAGAGAGAGAGTGACAGAGAATCCCAAGCAGGCTCCACACTGTCAGCACAGAGCCCGACATGGAGTTTCAAACCCACAAACCGTGAGATGGTGACTTGAGCCAAAATCAAGAGTTGGATGCTCAACCAACCAACTAAGCCACCCAGGCACCTCTGCTTTGTTTCTTAAATTCCACAAATGAGTAAGATCATATGGTATTTGTCTTTTCTCTGACTGGCTAATTTCACTTAGCATTATACCCTCTAGAGCCATCCATGTTGTTGTAAATGGCAAGATTTCTTTCTCTTTTATAGCTGAATAAAATTCATTATATATAATATATATTTTTATATACACAACACAAAAACACTAATTCAAAGGGCTATATGCACCCCTATGATTACTGCAACATTATTTACAATAGCCAAGATATGGAAGCAGCCCAAGTGCCCATCGATAGATGAATAGATATGGAACAAGTGATGTGCATGTGTGT
>NW_027530852.1:304746-304934 GCF_008692635.1 Crocuta crocuta | reverse complement strand
GATAAATGGATAAAGAAGATGCAGGATATATATAATATATGAATATAAATCTGTATGTATATAAATATTATTCAGCTATTAAAAAAAGAATCAGATCAAGTTCTTTTTAATGCAAACTGAAAGTTCAGCAAACATTAATGGCAAGTATCTGTCAGGCATTAAACTGGGTTGGAAAAAAAAATACGTGG
>NW_027530852.1:303179-304478 GCF_008692635.1 Crocuta crocuta | reverse complement strand
GTTGCTCAACGATACCTACGTTCTCATTTTCCACAAACCCCTGTAGTTTAGTTTGGGTCAATGATGAAGTTCTGCCCTGCAGAATGTAGGCAGAATTTATAAATGGCACTTCCAGTCCCAACTACTAAACCCACTTGCTAAGTAAGCCCCATGTCTGTTATCTTTCCATTGTCTCTAGGCTTGCTGCAAAAAGTTCAGAAGAGATTGCTGAGGCCCTAAAAGTGGTGGATCCACTGAATTAAAGGAGCATCTCATTCTGAATCTTTCTTTGAAAAGCTTCACACCAAATAGCCAAATTATCTATAACATAAAAAGAGGTATATCTCCATCATGTTAAGCCACTAAGATCTACTGAGAATAAGACACAAAAATAACACATGACGCCTTTACTTGAGGTCCTTACTTTTTTAATAGTAGAGAGCACATATACATATATTTTATCATTGCCTAGTATGGTCTTCCTCCCCATTCGACAATTTCTTACTTCTGGAGGCAAACACTTCTGTTTGGCTTTTTAAAAATGAAATTACCTGTTGGTTTTCTCCTCTGAATATTGTAATAGATTTAAGCCATATCCTGTGTCCCCAGTAACCTAGTAGAAGTCTTGGTGCCTAAGAGGCACTTAATAAATACTTGATGAAGAAATGAATTCCATATGGACTCTAAATCCATCAAACAAATAAGCACTTGATAAATCGTCTTTAGAATGACAGTGATGCAGTAACAGTTAAGATATTTCATCTTGTGAAATATCTAAATTTTTTAAATTGCTTTAATTTTTTAAATGTTTGTTTATTTTGAGAGAGCACGTGAGCAGGGGAGGGGCAGAGAGAGAGACAGAATCCTAAGTAGGTTCTGTGCTGTCAGCATAGAGCCTGATGCGGGGCTTGAACTCATGAACTGTGAGATTATGACCTGAGCTGAGATCAAGAGTCAGATGCTTGACTGACTGAGCCACCCAGGTGCCCCCAAATTTCTAAACACTTATGTGTTGTAAGTATCCTTATTTCCTTAAAAATTAACATGCACAACGATATATNAAGAGTTATTTTAGAAAGAACAAAAAATATATATATTTAAATATATATAAACATATAACTATTCCTTGATTATTCCTAGAGGTACAAATTAAATAACTAATTTTATATTCTAGGTATACATCCCAACAATTTATCAAAAGACAGAATAAATAGCTCAACACAAAATGATATTTCTAAACATATGTTTCTGCCATTACTTATTCTAAAACTTTATTTTAGTCACTAAAACCAAATTATGTGCAATCTCCTTTTTAAAAAG
>NW_027530852.1:300789-302954 GCF_008692635.1 Crocuta crocuta | reverse complement strand
ATAGAAATCTGAGAGAAAAAATAAACAGGATTTAATAGCAAGTGAAAAAGTGCTGACAATACTGATTCCATGTCCTGCCCTCCATTTTGTTCATGTCTGCATGATGGCCTCCCTTGAGGCTACATGATCTAGGTCCATTGGATGTTTATATATATATGCCTTTGACTGGAACATGGAAAGGACTGTTCTGGTATTTCCTAACGTTGTTTAGATAACTAGTAGAAATTACAGTTTCCTTTTCTACTTTTGGCACACAGGTGGCATCACAAGGTCTGTTAAGTGTTAGAGCCTCACCACAACGCCCTCTACACATCCCCTCACTCCATAAAATCTGTGGACTAAGGTCTGGGCTTTGTAGAGAATAGCCCCACAGCTCTGGGTCATCAACTACTCCATCCGTGCTATAAGTTACCCTGAATAAAACACTGTGTAAACTGTATGGAGTCACTTGCTTTGTTTCCTGGTCTAAAAGTGCCTTCTCAGTTCAGAAGATACTTTACTGTCCTCCCCCCACCTTCTAATAATCAAGTATCTTATCTGTTCACATCATAAACTTGATTGTTTAATGAGTAACTAATGGAAGATGGATTTGTAGAGGAAAATATAAAAAATGTCAATACAAACCAAGGACAGAAGTAATGGGTCATGATCACAAGCCAAGGTCAAGTGATTCTATTCATGCCTGAAAATATATAGTATACATAAATAACTATTTTTCACTATAAATAATTTCCTGTAATTCATATGAGGAATTAAATTATTAGTGAAGCTATTTTAGTTATCTTTTACTCTTGATTTCATATTGGCATTGGGTCTGCATAGGTTTATTTAAGTAAACTTTCCATGCAATTAATTGTTTCTATATATTTTTAAAAATTTGTTGAATTTAACTTTGCAATTTCTAAATAGTGTTTTTTAAAGATTTTTAAAAAAGTATATTTATTTATTTATTTTGAGAGGGAGAGAGAGAGAGAGAGAGAGAGAGAATCCCAAGCAGTCTCCACACTGTCAGTGCAGAGCCCAATGCAGGGCTTGAACTCACCAATCATGTACTGCAAGATCAAGACCTGAGCCAAAATCAAGAATCAGATGTTTAACTGACTGAGCCACTCAGGCATCCCTCTGACTCATGTTCTTAAATATGTGTATATCTTCTCAGTGTTACTTTGTGTTAAGTGTATGAAATTGAATAAACACAAAATAATATATTTTCTTTTAAGTACATATAAGTGTCTGAAAGTCCTTCTATGCCTCAGTTTCTTTATATGTAAAATGGGGACATTATTGATTCATAAATTGATTGTGAGAAGTAAATAAAAAACGTATAAAGAAATTAACACAATATCTGGCATATATATGTTTAATAAATCTTTAGTAATTATAATTTAGTTCTGTTCCAATTACAAATTGAGGAAAATTGAATAAGTCACTGTAAGATTAAAACAGAAACAATGCTATATTATGAGGTAAAGGAGATTCACATGCTGGATACTTTAAGATATAAACTGTATCTTCCCTCATTCCTCAAATTTGGAATAGAGTTATCACTAGTTTCAAACTAATGATCATCAAAAATTGAATACCCTGCTCTCCCATGAATGTAAATCTTTGAAAACCTTAATCTTGCTCTGTAACTCTGTTTAAGAATTTGATTTAGGGTCAACTGGGTGAATCAGTCAGTTAAGTGTCTGATTCCTGATTTCATATCAGGTCATGATCTTGTGGTTCCTGAGAATGAGCCCCATGCTGGGATGTGTGATGACAGTACAGAGCCTGCCTGGGATTCTCTCTCTCCTTCTGTCTCTCTGCCCCTCCCTTGCTCTCTCTCAAAATAAATAAACATTAAAAAAATATTACTGTTACAGTTTGTACATGGTTTTGGAGACTATTCTCCCTGCAACAATATGAGAGAAGGGTAAAATATAGGAGCCAAGAAAAGCTTCCCTATGCATACATGCATTTCCCAATAGAAGGAACCTAAATTGGTAGAATACTGTAGCTCAGGTACTGCCTCCGATTTGAATAGAGTGTTGTCAAAGCAAATGTAAAACCCAATTTAGAGTTTGATTGTTTTTCCTTTTCCATTACATATTTACAAATACAGCACTCTGGGCACCAATTCAGACTCTTAGTGTGTAGATCCTTTGCTGTGGATTTCTGGTGGT
>NW_027530852.1:300502-300781 GCF_008692635.1 Crocuta crocuta | reverse complement strand
AATAATGCAATATGTATAAATCTATTTCACTTTTATTGTGGAGAAATAACTTTTTATCTCTGCTTTAAAACCCTCCTGTGTTCTGTTTAATTGTGTTCTTTAGAGTTATGTCCTGCAGAAAGAGAATAAGTTACAGAGGAACAGTAGAAGTCGGTGTTACATAAAATACTGAGTTGTATCAACGGACAAAGAGGCAAGCAGAGAGAAAAATTAATCTTCTAATCTAAAAAAGGAAAACCAGGAGGTGAATATGCTGGCTTTGGAAATAAATAAGTAGGT
>NW_027530852.1:289895-300097 GCF_008692635.1 Crocuta crocuta | reverse complement strand
AAGTAGCTGTGAAATTTCTTTTAGCTTTTGGTTATAAATTCTTTAAAAAAGAATGAGGAGAAAGAGGAGAACTGCCAAACAGCCAAATTTGAAGTCCATAAAAGATGAATTTTAACCATTTCTGGTTTTTCTCCCACATTTTGAACCATTACTCTCTTAGCTATATAAATAATTTAAAAGTGTATATTTAAATTATTTCATGCCAAGTGGTAAATTAAGACAATCTACATACTGACTTTGCCAAAGCAAAACTGTCAATAGCAGCATATCTCCATTACTAGGTTTTGAGTTCAATGAATCTCAAGGAAGGAGGTAGTATTGTGCAAAAAATTTACTGGTGACTTCTGATAAGCAATTCCGAGATAGGGAAACTGATGTGACTCCATTTTTAGAAAGGCTCCATCTCTGCTATTTTTCTGCTAGGCCCATTTACTCAGGTTCTTATTTTGTATCTGAGTAAACCAAAGAAGCTAAGTTCCCTCTCCAAGGGGTGAGCAATAAATAAAGTTAATCATTCTCTGAATTTCACCCTAGGCCCTCAAACACCTGGTGACAATCTGAGAACTAGATCCCAAACATGTTCAAGGACAGCTTTAAATAAACCTTGGCTGGCACTGGCATCCATATCTGCCTACATTTGGTGATTGATGAAATAGCACCTCTTATTCACCTAACACTCACCTTTCATCTGACCCTACCCTGGATTCCTGAAGGAACATATGCCCTGAACCCCTTTCCAATATAAACCCCTAGACCTGAATGACAGGTACTCCTTCTCCTTTCATTTCTGAGTCTCCCAGACACTAGTTCTGCTATACTCTGTCACTTCTGCTCTCCAATAAAGCTGTTCTCACTTCTTCCAGCTTCATGTTTGATTCCTACCCTGTTTAAAGGCAAGGATTCTCCTGGCTGGTCAGGAGGCTGCCTGTGTCCGTTTAATCATTTCTAACAAAGCAAGACTGTGCATACCCTACAATCCAACATTTTTACTCCTTGGTGCATTAGACAGGAGAATATTTATACAACATTGCCTGTAGTACAAACAACAGGAAACAAACTCAGAATGAATAAAGTGATTCAAAGAGAGTAAACTTTATCAGTATAGATGAATCTCTAAAAACTAATGTTGCACCAAAAAGTGACAATTGCTGATGGACAACTGTAGTAAAATGTCATTTGTATGAAGATTCAAATTCCATAAGAATAATTTATAATGCTTGAGAAGACATATATGCAGAAAACATATCGGACATCATTAAGAATAATAAACAGTATTACAAGACAGTGGTTATTTCATAAGAGGAGGTTACACCAGGGGTTGTTACTACCTTTAGTAATTTTCATTTCTTAAACTGGGTAATTAACATATGAATGCTGTTTTAATCTTTATAAATGTTCTGTATGTCTTAAAGTTAATTTAAGAAAAAGACTCTGCAAAATACTAACCCATTAAAAATATTTGTGCTTAGGAGGAAAAAGGTAGCTGCTAATAAATATCCTCCAATTGTTTTAGTTATCTAGTGCTGCATATCAAACTACCTCAAAAACTTAGAAGTTTAAACCACCACTTTATTTGCTCACGAAACCATAAGTCAGGAACTCAAAGCTCAGGTAGGTGGTTGTTCCACATTAGTAACTCAGTGGCAATCACCCAGTGACTGGGCGAGGCTGAAAGTCTATGCATGCTTCCCTCAGAGGTCTGGCACCTTCTCTTCCCTGTGGCCTTCCTCTCTCTCCTCATGGTGCTTATTTGAGTTTTTTTCACAGCATGGTTGCCCTAGGGTAGTTGTATGTCTTATCTGTTGATTTTTTCCCCAGGAGGAAGCATTTCAAGGGATACAATTTGAATTTACAGATTTCTTTTTTTTTTTTAATTTCTGAGAGAGAGAGAGAGAGAGAGAGCGTGAGCGAGCATGAGCAGGAGAGGGTCAGAGAGAGAGGGAGATACAGAATTTAAAACAAGCTCCAGACTCTGAGCGGGCTGTCAGCACAGAGCCTGATGCGGGACTCGAACTTAAGAACCGTGAAATCATGACCTGAGCGGAAATCAGGCGCTTAGCCCAATGAGATATCCAGGCGCCCCTGTACTTACAGATTTCTTAATGTCTAACATTAATATGACAAGTTACCTCTGTCTCTTATTCCACATTCTATTGCAGAGTACAGATTCAACCAGAGGGAAAACAGACCCACTTCTAGAGAGGACATGGCAGGGTCATATTGCAAAAGAACATAACATGGTTTCTAACCTTCTACACAGTAAAATACAAAAATCAAAACATACAAACAGTCCAACAAGACCTCTCTTTTGGCTCCTATTCTCTCTAACTATTGTGTCCTTCCATGGTTTTTTTTTTCTAGCTTAAAAAATATTTTTTTAACGTTTAATTTTCATTGAGAGACAGAGGATGAACATGGGAGGGGCAGAGAGAGGAGGAGACACAGAATCTGAAGCAGGATCCAGGCTCCCCAGCTGTCAGCACAAAGCCCAAAAGAGGGCTCGAATCACAAACCACAAAATCATGACCTGAGCCAAAGTCAGATGCTTCACCAACTGAGCCACCCAGGCGCGCTCCTAGCTTTTAAACACAATGTACTAAAATGACTGGGTAATCATTGTATTTCCATTCTCTGACCTTTCGTTCAAGCTTTTACCCATTCAAACTTGCTTTTCACCTTGTCACTATAAAAAATTTGTCCTGTTTGAAGGTCAGCAAGCATTTAAGTAAAGACAATACTGTGAATGACAGAATAGCAACTCAAGAAATAGAGGTGACATGCAGAGAAAAATTGTTACTGTAACTGCAAGTGCAGGAAATTAAAATCAGTTTAGTTAGTGTCAATATTACATTCATGGAGCAGGAAAAGGAAGTTATTTTAAAACACTGCATGATTATGGAGAAGAAATAACTAGAGATGATGACTAAATTAAGTGGCAGAATAGACAGAAGACAAACAGAATTGGAAATTATACCCAATTAATGAATTTTTCCTTCAAATGGCAAATAAAGCAAACTAAAAAATTTTTCCAAAGAGAACGTGAAAGATAAAGATGTATTTAGAAGGCCCAACATCTATTTAAAAGATGATTCAGCAGGAGAAAATAGTGAGACTAGAAAAAAGACAATAGCTTAATTTACCATGCTCAAAGGTAAAAAGTCATCAATGTCACTTTATACATTTCATACATTTATACCGAGTGTATAAATAAATATATATTTCATGCATTTATAAATTATAAAAATATCTGTATATATAGGGGCAAAATTCAGGTCACACCAACATAGGCCACTTTAGCATGAACATTATTTTCAGTTAAAAGCACTTAAAACCTAGCAGATTCAGGTAAAGCTCTTTAACTCCCCCAGGACTGCCTGCTGGTACCAGTAAGAGAGCTATTTACAGAGATTCTTCTTTACCTAAGAAATCTATTTACATAATAGAGCAACCTTTGATTTCCAAACATCTCTTTTCACCTTCCTAATAATGGTCTTTCTCCTCTTTGTAGTCTCAGACCCCCTAGCCCTCTCCTGAGCTCACAGAAGCATGTTTTTGCCTCACTTTCTTTGGAATTTCCAGGCCTGTGTGGGTTCCCTGTTTGTACACTGTGAGATTTGATTTTCTCTTGTTTGTCTGTTTCAAGTCAATTTGATTCTTAGTCCAGCTAGAAGTACCTTGAAGGATAGAGGAAATCCTTCCCTTCTCAACATATACATTATGCAAACAAAAATATAAACACATTTTATTCACTCATACATTTTAAATACTGATACCAAAGCTTATATAGTTTTGTCTACATATTAATCATTTTATTTTCATTCTATTTCTTCTTTCATCTCTGTCCTTCCATTCAGGATTGTTTTCCTTCTCTCTGAAGGGCATTCTTTATAATTTCCTTCATTGCTGGTCGTCTGACTGGCAAACAGTCACTACTGGTTTAGGGGCCAAGGGCAGGCCGCCCCAAAATGGGTCACTTTGGCATGAAAGTTATTTTGACTTAAAAGCAATCAAAACCCAGCAGGTTCAGGAAAAGCTCTTTTCTTCTCCCTCAATGGCCTGCCTGTACCGGGAAGAGAGCTATTAACAGAGATTCCTCTTTACTTAAGAAACTTACACAACTTTTGTTTACCAAATATCTCCTCTGACCCTCCTGCTAATGGTCTTCCTCACCTCTGTAATCTCAGACTGTGGACTCCCACTTTGATCCATTTAAGCTTGCAATGCTGCCAAAAAGAATACATTCAGCTCTCAAGCATTTCTTTTTAAAAATTTTTTAATATTTACTTTTGAGAGAGAAAGACAGCATGAGTGGGGGAAGTGCAGAGAGAGAGAGGGTGATAGCGAATCCGAAGCAGGCTCCAGGCTCTGAGCTGTCAGCAGAGAGCCCGTGATACAAGGTCTGAACCCACAAACCATGAGATCATGACCTGAGCTGAAGTCAGATGTTTAACTGACTGAGCCACCCAGGCGCCCCTCAGCCATTTCTTTTTGATTGGCATACACTCAGTACAACTAGTTGCATCTCTCGGTGTCTCCATCCTCTCCCAGATCTTAATTTTTCACGTAATTTTTCACTTAAATTTCACTATTGTTGAAATTTGATCCCTGTAAGATAAAAAATTAAAAGCAATCCAACATATCTTAGGTTGAACAATTATATATGAATTACCTAGTCTACCATAGGTGTATGAAACAGATTGGGTGGGATGTAGTGATATGGCTATCCAACAGTAACCCTTGATATAATTCACTTCTACTAATTTTGTGCAGAGAGTATATTCAACCAATTTGAGTCTACGGCCTTACCACCCTGAACGTGCCCGATCTCATCTGATCTCGGAAGCTAAGCAGGGTCGGGCCTGGTTAGTACTTGGATGGGAGTATATTCAACCAATTTGAAGCAAAGAGTAATAACATCAAAGCTAAAACTCAGATCCTTTACCTGCCTCTTTGAATGTTCTTCCAAACTGTCAGAGTAGTGTCTATCATATTTTAGATGTTCAATAAACATTTATTGAACTAAAGGATCAATATATTTATGTAATGCAGATTCATATAAAATTCCATAATGTGAACAATGCTGAAGTGCAGTTGCTGTTACCATTTATATACTTCTTAACAAAGTGATGTGAAATCTTCCTCTGAGGGGCATTCACTGGTTTTATACCTAGGGAAAACAGTCAGCAGGATTGATTTATGTAACTTCAAACAGCTTTATATACTAATCTGCTTTTCATTTACTCTGCCAAAAACCCTACAATTATCGCTTGGTTTCCTAATTTTAAACCTAGAGGGAGAGGTTCTTTAAATGAAAATATAATTATTATCCAAGTCTTAGGTTCTAACATTGTACTAGATGCTCTACAGAGCAAAATTTACAGTCTGCCTTGCCTGTGCTGAATATGAGCCCAAACTGACATCACTATCTTTTGCTGTTCGAGAAAAAGTGATATTTAAAGTTTTCTGGGGAAAGAACATTCCCACATCAGTTTATTGATGGAGGTAAGTCATTTTTCTTTTAATCAAAAGGACTACCATCTTCTGTCTAGAATTTAGAGAGCTGGAAAGGCTGTCATTTCCACAAAAATAACAAGTAAAAAGCGGTACAAACTATAAAATCATACGTTGTGTTGAACTCATCAGCCTTGTTGTACGATCAACAACAAGGCTGAAATCTTTGAAAAGTTAGGCACTTCAAAGATGACATGTGGCACAATGGACTCACCTCTGGCAGAACATAGGAGGAAGCCTGGGCTAGCATAGAAGTGGCTAAAAAGGTTTCAATTAAAATATTTGACCATTTGCAAAAGGCTGAGTATTGGGAAGCAGGAGATGACAGAGCTCCTGAGAGCTACAAACACAAAGTGAGACGCATACACTTGAGGGCTCTTCTCCAGAGATTTCACCAGGCGCTGAAGAGAAAGACTGTGAGCAAGAATATTGGAGAAAGCACCCCTTGGTGGTTTAAAATAATCAATGTGACGCACTATGTCAACAGACTAAAGAAGCAAAACAATATAATTGTTTCAATAAATGCAGAAAAGATTACAGACCAAATTTAATACACATTTATGATAAAAAGAAAAAACCTCTCAGAAAACTAGAGAAAGGAACTTCCTCTATCTGATAAAGGGTCTCTACAAAGAAAAACCTCTATAAACAGCACAGTACTTTTTGAAGAAAGACAGAATACTCTCCTCACAGTTACAAGTGAAAGGCAAGGATGTCTATTCTCATTAGTCCTACTGAACATGGTATTTTAAATCCTAGCCAATGAAATGAGACAATACATACAGATATATACACATACATATGTTCATGCATATGTAAATAGAATACAAATTGGATATGAAAGAATAAAATGGTATCTATTTGCAGATGACATGGTTTTCTTTATTGGATAACCAATATAATCTACAAAAAGCTAAAAGAACTAACAAGTGACTTTAGTGAGATCACAGGATAAAAGGTCAATACAGAAAAATCCATTGTATTTCTATGTACTGGCAATGAAAAACAGGAAAGAATTTAAAAAATACCATTGAAAAATCAGCTTTGCAGTGGAGAACTGTGGCAAACTTAATTCTGCCAAATGATCAAGGTTCAGGGCTCAAAACCACGAACCGTGAGATCATGACCTAAGCTGAAGTCGGACGCTTAACCGACTGAGCCACTCAGGCGCCCTGCTATTTCATTTCTTTTTAGCATTGAGTAATAGTCCATGGTCTGGATGTACCACCATTTATTTATCCATTCACCTACTGAAGGACATCTTGGTTGCTTCCAAGTTTTGGTAATTATGAATGGAGTTATTATAAAAACTTGTACACAGGGTTTTGTGTGAGCCTAAGTTTTCACCTCCTTTGGGTGAATGCCAAAGAGCACAATTGCTAGACTGTATAGTAAAAGTAGGTCTAGTTTTGTAAGAAATTGCCAAATTGTCTTCCAAAGTGTACCATTTCGCAGTTTCACCAGCAATGATAAGAGTCTGTTGCTCTATGTCCTCACCAGCACTTGCTGTCAGTATTCCGGGTTATGGTCATTCTAATAGATACAGTGGTCTCTCATTACTGTTTTAATTTGCATTTCCCTGAAGACATATGATATGGAGCACTTCTTCATATCCTTATTTGCCAGCTGTGTATCTTTGGCATGGTATTTGTTAATGTCTTTGACCCATCTTTGGTTTTTTTTTCTTATTATTAAAAATTTTTTTGTTTTGGATATTCTGATTAGTCCTTTATCAGATGTATCCTTTGTAAATTTTTTCCTCAGTTTTAAGATTATCTTCTCATTCTCTTGACACTGCCTTAGAGCAAAAGTTTTTAATTTTAATAAAGCCCAGCTTATAAATACTTTTTTCATGGATCATGTCTTTGGTGTTGTATCTAAAACATTATCCCCATCATCAAGCCATCTAGAATTTCTCCTATGTTATCTTCCAATGTTATAATTTTGCATTTTACATTAAGGTCTATGATCCATTTTGAGTTAATTTTTGTTAAGGGTATCTGATATTCGTCTAGGTTATTATCATTTTTTTTTTCATGCTGATTTCCACTTGTTCCCTCACCACTTGTTGAAAAGGTGATGTTGGCTCCAATGTAGTGCCTTTGCTGGTCTTGTCAAAATTCAGTTGATTCTATTTATGGGGATCTATTTCTGGATTTTCTATTCTGTTCCATTGACCTATTTATCTATTCTTTTGCCAATAACACACTGTCTTGATTGCTAAAGCTTTATAATAAGTCTTGAAGTAGAATGGGTGTCAGTCTTTCAACTTTGTTCTTCCACTGTAATATTGTGTCACCAATTCTATGTCTTTTGCCTCTCCATATAATATTAGAATCAGTTTGTGTATATCCATAAAATAACTTCAGGAAATTTGACCAGAATTATGTTGAATCTGTAGATCAAGTTGGGAAGAATTGACATCTAGACAATATTAATGAAAGATCTTGTACATATTTTGTTAGACTTATACCTCAGTATTTCATTTTGGGCAATGAGAATATAAATGGTACTATGTTTTTAATTTCAGGTTGCACTTGTTCATTATATAGGAAAGCAATGGACATTTTTTGTCAATTTTTTCAGATTTTCTGGATACATTATCACGTCATCCACAAAGACAGTTTTATTAGTCCCTTCCAATCTGTACACCTACTTCGTTTTCTATCCTTATTGCATTAGCAAGGATTTCTAACACCATGTTGAAAAGCAGTGATGAGAGGGTGGTCAACTGATTTCAAGAAAAGTGCAAAGGTAATACAATGGAGAAAGAATAGTATTTTCAACAAATGATTCTCCAGTTGTTAGATATCCATAAGGAAATATGAACATAACTCATACTTCATATAATATAAAAAAATGAAATCAACTTGAATCATAGACCTATATGTAAACCTGATACCATAAAACTCGTTGAAGAAACATAGAAAACCATCTTTGTAATTTGAGGTAGGAGCATTTATTTTTCTTTTTTTAAATGTTTATTTATTTTTGAGAAAGAGAAAGCGTGAGTGGGAAAGGCAGACAGAGGATCCAAAACAGGCTCCACATTGGTAACACAGAGCCTGATGCAGGGCTCAAAGACTAGAAACCACGAGATCATGACCTGAGCCAAAATCAGATGCTTAACCAACTGAGCCACCCAGGGACCTGAGGTAGTAACATTTCTTAAACAAAACATCAAAACTGATTCATAATAAATTTAGATGGAATATTATATATGTATAAAATTTCTGTTCTACTAAAGATGTTAACAAAATGAAAGGAAAAACAACAGACTGTGGTAAGCATTTACAAACATAGGTGGTAAGGGACTTGTGTCTAAGATATATAGAGGAATCTCAGAACTCAATAGAGGAATCTCAGAACTCAATTACTAATAAGAAAACAAAAATCCCAAGTACAAATGGATACAGGATTTAAACAAACACTTCAGTGAGGAAAAGATATCTGACATTAACCACAAGAAAAAGAGATACTCAATATCATTATGTCACTATGAGATACCACTACATGCCAATTAGAAATGCTAAAACACAAATAAAATAAAGCAAAGTAGAACACTCAGATAAACAATCTGACAATCTCAAAGGCTAAAAGGAAGGCTAAATGTTGAGCAACTGGAATGCTCACACATTGCTGCTTAAAATTCACAATATTATAACAACTTTGGAAAACAGTCTGGCCCTTGTGCTAAAAATAGTTATCTTACCTGAGGGGGAAGAAACCTATACATGAATATTTATGTATATGATATTTATGGTGGCTTTATTCATAAATGCCCAAAATTAGAAGCAAACCAAATGGCCTTCAATGGGAGAATGGATAATCTGTGATATATCCTACAGTGGAGTATTGCTCAGCAATAAAAGATAATCTAATAAATACTTACCTGACAGGGGTGATGACATGATCACAAAGTTGGTTTTCCCAGAGCAAGACTTGCCCATTGCACTCTGGGTGTGCTGACCCCTGTGATTTTCCCATATACGTGGGAAGTTTAACTCCAGAATTTGTGCTAGTGGAGTTGAAAAAAAAAAAAAAAACTAAAACAAATGTAATACTTATAAAAACATGAATGAATCATAAATGCATTATGCTAGTTATAGGAAGCCAGGCTCAAAAGGTCATACAATTTATTATTCCATTTATCTGAAATTCTGGAAAAGGCACATCTATAGGGATTAGAAAATAGATCATTGGTTGCCAGAGGCTGGATGTGAGGGTTAGGGATTAACTACAAAGGGGCACAAAGTGATGGAGTCATGGAACTGATCTATCAGGTAACTGTGGTGTTGGTTAGACTGTATACATTCGTCAAAACTCACAGAACCACAGTCTGAAAAGGATGGATTTTCCTACAAATAAGTTATATTTTAATGAAGCTGACCATATAAAAGAATATATTTTAAGGCAAATGCCAAACGTTGCTCGATTCTCTCAAGTTTGGTTAAATATCACCTTTTGTCTTGAAAATAAGAGCACAAAATATTTTCTGTCTAAAGCTGAAATTTGCTTCAGTTCTACCTGCTACTATAGTCTTCGTCCTCTCTTTACCATCAAATGACCCATGTCTCCAGTCCTGCTGCCAGGCTGCTCCATGACATAACTATCCTCCTGCCAAAACTGCTGGTCTGAATTCCTGAACTGTTTGCAGCTGAACTTTTGTCTTAGTTTCTATGCCCTTGCCT
>NW_027530852.1:288878-289887 GCF_008692635.1 Crocuta crocuta | reverse complement strand
TAGTTTCTGATTCCTTTGAGTTATTTAGCCTCTATAATAAGCAGCTGATGAAAGCTTAATGAATAACCTCTTTTCTTCACCCTTCAGTTTTGATTTAAATCAATAGATGCGTTTTAATATATGAAACAGGCACTGTGCTAGTAATTAGACATGTAATAATGAACAAGAAGGATATTGGTTTTGGAAGTANNNNGAGCTTACCTTGAAATACTATCCAAATATGACAAACTGGGTTGGGATAGGAGAACATGGAAAGGATACATAACATAAGTCTGATGGAGTCAGCCAAGCCTTTGCAAAGTGATTTCCAAGGTGGGTTACAGAGGGTGAATAAGAAATACCCAAGGAAGTGAGAATGAGGGAGGGAAGAAGTATTCCAGACAAGAAAAGCATAGTCTGAAAAGCTCCAAAATTGAGAGACAACAAGGAGTTAATCTGAAAGCAGTTACTTTTTATAGAAATACATAGAGTGAGTTGGTTGCTGAGAGATTAAACTAGAAACAGACATGGATTAAGTCATGTAGAGCCTAATACACTATATTAAAGGCTTTTAACTTTCCCATTTCTGCACAGATACAATTATATTACAAATTGTTATTAATATATATTAGTTTTGTGTGCATGATAATTTGAAAATTTTACACAGCTTTCAATATGGCTAGACCTTGAAATTAATCCTTTAGGGGCTCCCCAAAGGCCTGGTCCTTTTATACTTTTTGCTCTGCTCTCCCAAACATCCTTATTTTTTAGAGAATTCATTATCCTTCCTCTCCATCCTTCACTCACACCAGACGGCGTCACAAACAAGTGGCTAATCCTAGAATTTATACTGGTGAAGGCTCATACTTTAATCCTAAAATGCCATTGTCATTTATCCTATTATTATAATTGTTTTGATACTTTGTTTCTTTCCCATTGAGAAGCACGAGTTACTGTTATAATTTTGTTTAGTTAACTTCTGAAATTCAGAGAATAAAATAAATTGCTATAAAGTTAGAATACTGTAGAG
>NW_027530852.1:287278-288835 GCF_008692635.1 Crocuta crocuta | reverse complement strand
TCATCAAAGACCTTCACATTTTAGTCAATGTGATAAACAAAAGCTTTGGTGATATTTTTGCAAAAAAGAATCAGATGATAGACAACAGACAGAGAAGGTCAGTTTTAATTATGAGGCTTGAATTTTCTATTATGATGTACATAGGTTTTGCTTCACAACCAATATTGAGTCAGAGAACAATTAAATTGGCTGGGATTTTCAAAGCAATGGCTTTTTACTCTTCTATTTATATTCCAATATTCCAATATTCCACTTGAGCCGATACTAGTCACGGTGCTTTTATTAACTACTAATAGCAACATTGGAAAACTTACTAAAAGTGTTATTATTCAAAGTGAAATGAAATGAATGAGTGAGTAGTATTCATAGAATAATTTACTCATTCATTATCATCATCACTTGGTCGACATTTATTTAGTGTATATGATTTACCAGGTGCTAAGTACTGAGGATTTGAAAGTAAGCAAGAGAAAATTTAGATTCGTGGTCTCAGTCCATGACAAACTTAAGAGAAAATTACAGTACCTAAACAATAAATGCAAAAAAAGAGGAATTTGATTTAAAAAAAAAAAAAGCTTTTTCAAAAGTTTTCAGGAAGTGATTCAATTAGTATTAGGATTGTTTGCCGCTCCACATTCCGGTAGTCAGTCTAGAGTGGTAACAAAGACAATAAATGCACGATAATCACTTCCTACCTTGTGAGACATCTAAACTACAGCTGGCATCTTGTTGAACCACTGAGAACATTGCAACTCGGCTAAACACACAACACATTTTCGACATTTAACAGACACTATTGTTACAAGACAGAATTTTTTAGTTTTGTGGCAGAAAGCAGAAAAACTATTTCCCAATTCAAAATGATTTTATGAGTCGGTTCCAGGGGCTGAAAATGCTGAAGAGGACAGCCAAAACAGGATTCTTCAGGAAGGACCCTGTAGTATCAACAAACTTCTCAATGCTTTTCTCTTGTGCTACCTGTAGGGGTATTGACCAGACTCAATCCAAGAGAGCATCCATGCCAAAAAGTGGCATTTCTGCCTTCTTATAGATGCCTTACACGAAACGGGAATGTTCTACCGGTTCAATTCTTGCAATAAACACTTTCCTCTTGTAAAACGTATATGGTTTAAATAAATTTTGCTACCTTTGTCATTTTTAAGCACTTACCCACATCATAAATATTTTCTGTGATTTTGTAAATTATTTAGACCAGTATCATTTTCTATAATTTTGGTTAAATCACTAATGTCACAGATTGATTCAGTTGTGTGTATAGCTGCCTTATAGACTCAGCATATTAAACAGTATCAAAAAGGGTTCTAATTCTACAAAGGAAAAGGCATTTAATTGCGATGCAGCTGTATGGTGCATTTGTCATCTGTTATACAAATGGGAGGGGGGTGAGAACTACAAAATATCCAGGATCTATCATTTGTTCCTAATCATCATAATCACCATTAATCGTTATTCATCAGCTCCTCACACATTCTCCATCCTTTTGGACATATGATTTGGCACCACCAAATATGTCATGGTTGTTTTCAAGTTCTGGCT
>NW_027530852.1:286382-287222 GCF_008692635.1 Crocuta crocuta | reverse complement strand
GGGCACATGAAAGCATTTATTTCCTTTAGTATAATTAAATATTTATGTTTAGATGTGTACGTATAGAAAATCATTATCCTCAAAAATAAAAATAATTTTTCCCTGAAAAGAATCATGCTCTGCTGTGATACAATATGAAAATATAGGTTACGTAACAATCATAATACAGTGATAGCACAGAATAGTAAGATGTGGGAGAGAGGTTCTATTATGCTGCATTGTTTATGTCCCTCTTTTTTTCTGGAAAAGTGATAATATATACTGCAAAAGTTTAGGATGTCGTGCACCCGGGATTCTGAAAAGAGCATAAGTAATTTGTGAGTGTTGGAAATGAATATTTTTGTCACACAATATAACCCAAAAAGCTCAGAGACTCCCAGGAGATCTTTTTTTCACAAACTACAAACAGTAAAGCTCAAAATTCTTCCCCCAAAATATTGGACGGGACAATGAAGCCAGTAAGCCGTGTCTGACAGTAGATACTTTTCATCATTGCTTGGTCTGCTTTCAGGGCCCAGTATCAATTAATACTGATTGTCCTTTACCTTTCCTCTTGATAGCATTGAAGACATCACACTGCAACTGTTTCAAGGACTAGGGAGATGAGAATTAGAGGAAAGAGTACCAGTCGCCCATATTAACCCAAAATATACCTGCAAGTAATTGGATTCACGCTTAACTCTTTAACAGATGACTTGAGAAAGGTCTTTTTTTCCTCCACAAGGGTAAATTATTCCCTAAAGAAGGCATTGGGCTCTTCTCAGCTTTGGTAGGCCCTAATTTAATCATTTGAAGCAGACCAGTGAATCCAATCATCACTAAAGTCTCTGTCAGCTCCAA
>NW_027530852.1:285945-286190 GCF_008692635.1 Crocuta crocuta | reverse complement strand
AATCTCCCACAGGGAGCTCAGAGCATTTCCACATACATAGTGTCCAATATTACTGCTGAAACAAACAACACTTGCAAGGATATAGACACTCAACAATTAAAGCATTTGGGATCTCTTAATAACATTAGGGTATATTGTGAAGCAAAAGTATATTTTGAAAGAAAAGAGAAATGAGGTTATATGAGCTATATATATTATAGACATGTTTAATATCAAATCGGAGCAGTTGAACTGGAGCAATAGAA
>NW_027530852.1:277327-285831 GCF_008692635.1 Crocuta crocuta | reverse complement strand
TGTCTTAGCATTATTATGAAAATATTTTTTAATCTATAAACCCCTGAAAGGGTCTCAGTGAGGCTAAGCATTTCCTGGAACACATTTTAAAAACTCTTATCATGAAATCTTTCACTCATCATTTAATAATTCAGTTATTCAGTAATCATTTACTGAGCATCTTCTGTGTGATGGTGACCATGATAGTTACTAAGAATGTAATGCTCAAAACATACAATCCTTGGCTGGTAAGGCTATATAGATTACTGGAGAATACTGAGGAGTAAATAGGTGACCACGATGCTACCTAGCTAGATCATCTACAGGATGTTCCTAGAGAATATAAACCTAAAACCAAAATCATGAGAAATCAGAAAATAATAGAATCTTAGGGATGGGTGGGTGACTTAGACATCATCATGTCCAAACCTCTATCTGTTTGATGAACTAAATGACTCTTTAAGAAGAGTTTATGTTTTGTTGATTAGGATCCTATAGGTAGATCTTACGACTTCTTGAGAAATACTCTGCTATATCTATTCTTCTGGTTTCTGCAATATACCAGGCATTAAAATAATAGTGACAAATAAAGATGTCTTTACCTATAATAGTAGCTATAGTAACTTTTTTTAACCACTATTATTCCATTATCTAAAAGTCCCTTGATCCTTCGTTTATGGCAATATTCCAAACTTAGCTAAGATCAACCAATAACTTTCTTGGCACCTGATCCTAGATTATAGAATCATTTGTGGAAACATATACAACGGGGTTTTAGCCCATGGTCATGCTAAGGAAGGGCATACATTCATTGATCGTTCAGTGCAGAATTTTCTCTACAGAAATTGAGATCAACTTAGTATGTTGTACAAATATTCTATATTCTTAGCGTTATACCTGTTCAACATATACATTTCTAAGGGACATAAGTTAAAAATCCTTCAATATGATTGTGAAATTGACCATTCCTTTGACTCATTCATTCATTCATTCATTCAACTTTTGTTTTGAATCCATGTTATTAGGCACACAGAGTTTCAGGAATGTTTTTCTTTCTGGAATTAAACAGGAAATAAAGGGGCCCCTGGGTGGCTCGGTTGGCTAAGTGATCCACTTGGGCTCAGGTCATGATCTCGCAGTCCATAAGGTCAAGCCCTGCATCGGCTCTGTGCTAACAGCTCAGAGCCTGAAGCCTGCTTTGGATTCTGTGTCTCCCTCACTCTATGCCCCTCCCCCACTCATGCTTTGTCTTTCTCTCAAAAATAAATAAACATTTAAATAGGAAGTAAATATAAATACATTTTTTGTGTCTTGTCCCTCTATTTGCTTCATGACTTGAAAAACCACTTTTACTTTCAGCTTTAGTGATCAACTTGATCTTTTTAAGATTTATTTTTTAGCTAAGTCTTTTATGTTCTTTTATTAATTAAACTTTGCATTAATATCTTTCTATGCTTCTTGAATTGGAAACAATTTATTTTCAGTCTTAACTTGTTTTTTAGTTGATGCATTTAAAACCAAAGCCTCTACAATTTAAAAGTAAGTGCTTCTTATTTCTTTCCTTATTATGACTATGCCATCTCACTTCTGCCTCCTTTTTTTTCCTTCTCCTTGGAGTAAATTCTCTAATAATTCTTTCAGAAAGGATCTGTAAGTGGGGCACCTGGGTGACTCAGTCAGTTAATACTCTGACTTCAACTCAGGTCATGATCTTGCAGCTTGGGAGTTCGAGGCCTGCGTCAGGCTCTGAGCTGTCAGCACTCTGGATTCCATCTCCCTCTCTCTTTCTGCCCCTCCCTCTCTCTCTCTCTCTCTCTCTCTCCTTATCTTTCTCTCTCTCAAAAATAAGCATTAAAAAATTTTAAAAAAAAGAATGGATCTGCGAGTGAGACACTCTCTGAAACCTTGTATAATTCAAACTATTTTTCTTTATCTTTCTTTCTTGGTGATAGTTTACCTAAGTTAAGATTCTAAGGCCAAGGTTACTCTCTTTCAGACCTTTGAAAACTAATCCATGTTATTTTAACATTTCAGTATTAATAAGATATTTTGCTGGTTATTTGACATGTATTCCCTTACGGATGGATATATACTTGTTTCCCTTTCTAAAAGTTTTTAGGAATTCTCTCTTTTATTCTCACTTTTCTGAATTTATGTTATATCTAGGTTTGAGAACTAGTTATTTTTCATACATTTATTATAGGTATTTAGTCTGTTGTGCATTCAGGGGATCTTTTCAATTTTAAATACCAACCAGTTTTTTTTTTTCCTGCTAATTTGATACCTATACTATCATTGTTTTATCATTTCTCTTTTTAAAAATCCACTTTGTGGTGTCTGAGTGGCTCAGTCATTTAAGCTTCCAACTCTTTGGATTTGGCTCAGGTCATGATCTCACTGTTTGTGGGTTCAAGCCCTGCATTGAGCTCTGTGCAGACAGAGCTCTGTGTCTCCTTCTCTCTCTGTCCCTTCCCTGTTTGCACGCTCTTTCTCTCTCTCTCTCAAAATAAAAATAAAGAAACATTAAAAACATATATAAAAAAAATCTGCTTTGATTGGGGTACCTGGTGGGCTCCGTCAGTAGAGCATCTGACTCCTGGTCTCAGGGTCATAATTTCAAGCCCTATGTTGGGTGTAGAGCCTACTTAAAAATTTCTTTAATCCACTTTATTAATTTTTCTTAAAATCTTACCCTTTCTGCTTCATGCAGTCATGTGACACCTATTCAGTTTACCACCTATAATCAATAACTCCACTATCTGAATAACCCAGAGCTCTNGTCTTTTTTAATTTTAGATTGTGAACTCTTGTTCAGCAGGAGTTTAACAGGGAGAACCCTTTGAGGTTTGGTTTGAAAGTACATTTTCCTGAGGATTTTTGTATTTGCTACTCTTAGACGCACCCAGGGTCATTAACAGTCCTGTACCAGTTTTTGTTACATTTTTAGCTTCCGGGTATTTAATCAACGCAAGCAGTATAAATTAAATTTCCAAACCTTCATCAAGGCAAGTATGTGGTTCAAATATTAATGTATGCTTTCTTACCCAAAGTCCAGGTTAGTAAATACAAATTTTGGTTTCATCTCCCTTTGTTTGCCAGCAATTTATCTCCTCCTCCCCCCTTTATACTCCACTGAAGGTATAGTCTTTTCTTAGACAACCTTTTAAGGGTGTTCATGAATGCCTTTATTTTAAATTTACCCCTGTGTGGCCATTGTGGCCTGAGTCTTTGATTAATGAAGCCTGTAAATTTTTTTAGGAGAATCAAAGATTGTGCACCCACTTACCACTGTTAAAGTATTTGAGCAAAGATATCTTGGTAGCCTAAGTAAGCATACCATTACCTAGGCCAGACTCAACAAATTTGAATCCTAGAAAATGAAACTAAAGAACAACCAATCACAAATGGCAACTAGGCTTCCCAAATAAAGCAACTGTTTAAACTAAGGCCAAGCAAAGATTTTTCTTTTTTAGCTTACATGTCTTCTCTATGAAACACCTCGCCCTTAGCTCTTGTTGGTGGAGCGCACCTAACCACTTTCGAGTTGGTGTTGCTCCAATCAAATCAATGAAGACTCAAACAAATTCTTGTAAATTTTAAAGTGCCTCAGTTTACCTTGAACACCACTGAGGTGTTTCCTATACTTTTTTTTTTATTCTCTGGGGATGCCCCTTTAATTTATTGTAAATCCTGTTCCACACTTAAGACTTGATTGACTATTTTACTCCAAGTTTCTAAATATTTTTCAGCAGAAGTTCCTTCAGGTTAATCTAGTCCTTCAGGGTATGTGAAATATTCCTTTCTGCTTTTCATTGTTATTTTCTCTTGCTTTTCATTTGTTTTTTTTTTTTCATATTTTGTCTTGGCTATGATTTATACAAGACATAAATTTCTATGTTTTTGAAGTAGGAGAGTATATTCTTATATGACATCTTAAATTAGAGCCTCTAATTAGTACTTTGTAGTAGAGCTAAAATTATATTTTATTGTATGGCAAAATCAATCATGTCATGCCTGTATTAAAAATTCTTCAAAGACTACCTACTGGGGTTGTAGAACAAGACACAAAGCCTTCAAAGTGCTTACCAGCTTTTTCGAAATTTGGTACCCAGCCAGATGGATCATTCGTTAAAACTCTCCTCAATGTAATGATGATCAAGGGCTTCTCTTTGCTATAACTGTCTCCCGCTAGAAAAAGTTTACTAAGTAATTATATTCTTGGAGGTAGTTGTAAACTTCGGTGGTGGGAGACCCATGGGTTTTGGAATATGAAAAGTCCCTGGAGTTCCAATTCAGATCAGTGCGAATGTCTCCCAGGGAGTGAAGCCCCTACTTACCTTACTTTTTTGGTACAGGGAAGACTTTATCACAGCTAGCAGCCCCTGAGTACCAGAGAAGGCATAACTTGAGTATCTGATGCTGTTTGACCCTTCTCCATACAGACATGCTGACCTGCGGTGGGCAGGAGAGGAAGCATGCTCCTGGTGAACCAAGAGTGGTCTCCTAGAAAGAGGGGTCAAGGTGGGACCTGAATGCATTGGGAGCTCTGCCGTCTCAGTAGCCAACTCAGGCATCAAGGTTTGTCAGTGAAAATGTCATTGTGCAAGGCCCTCAGGCAGCCCTGATGTAAAAGTAATCTGCTTTGGCTTAGCTTTACCACTCTTCTGCCTACCTCGTTGGCCTCATCTTGGTCACCTTGCCTACATCGGGCAATCTGTTTGATATCTTCTAATCTCTATCTGGATACCTTTTAGTATACTAAAGGCAACACACCTGCCACCCTCTGGTAGAAACACACACTTAACCATGTGGTAATTCCCCCCTACTTCCTTCCTCATCTGGATCTTTGGATCTCTGGATCTTTGCCACAATACTGTACAGTAGTTTCATTTGGCCTTAGTTTTCCCAGGCTTTAGCATAAGTTGGGGTTACTTCCTCCTGGAAAATATTCTTCTAGTGTGTGCTCTTCACACACTTCCACTATATCAAGTTTCAATGAACACAGTTATACAATAATTGTGTTCCTACACACGTGCGCATGCACACACACACACACACATCAGTAAAGTTGATGAAAACGTTGGCCATTTTATCTTTTTGATGTAAGTGAGCTCAATGCCAACACGAGCCCTAACCATAGGGTAAGTGAATTAAAATTGTTACCTGCTATCCATTTTCCTATGTGAGTAGAGTATATTCCTATGTGAGGATATTTAATGTTTTACATATTTCTTTGTTCTCATTCATATCATATATTGACTCTTAAAATATTTGAATACCCATTAGAAGAAGACCACTAGTATATATTTTTTTCTTTTAGGCCCCAGCATGACCATAATATTGAGATATGCTTTATTATCAAAAATGTTTGTTGAATAGAATAGACACAATTAACAAATTAAGTACACAATTTAAGTTATGAATATAATTTTATGAATTCTGAAATGCTATGAATTAGAAACTACATGAAAAAATGTCACTCTAAAAAATTTATTCTCATGCCTCAGGAAATCATGCAAAATCTCCTAAGAACATTATGCTTGTGTAGAATAATAACGTACAACATCCTGAGTCATAGATATTAAAGGAACATCTAAAAGTATAATGTACAATTAATGAAGGAAAATTAAACATGCAATTGAGTTACTCTTTCTGCTGGAAGGAGAAATCAAATATACAGGAAGCATTAGTTTCCATTTATCTTCAAATTCTAATCTGTATTCACATACATGTATTTGCATTCGCAAGTTCAGATTTAATAAGCAGAAATGATTATTTTAGGCTGTAATTGATTATAGAAAGCCTGTGAGGATCAGACTTAAAATGTAACTCTCAAAATTCCATGAAGTCAATCAAAGCACAAATCACTGGGCATGTGATTTAGCACTTCTCTGTCTTCATTAATTGTACTATTGCCCTGGGCAAATTCCAACTTTAGCTGAAGCTACTTGTAAGATGCCAACCTTTCCTGGATAAATACAATTTACCAACACCCTCTCAGGCTGTGTGCCTAAATGAACATCCAGAATTACATTTTAATAGGCGAACCTTTTGTTTTGTTTCTGTTCTACATTTAAAATGGTAACTTTTGGGGCACCTGGGTGGCTCAGTCATTAAGCTTCCCAATTCTGCTCAGGTCATGATCTCACAGTTAGTGGGTTCGAGCCCCAAGTCGGGCTCTGTGCTGACAGCTAGCTCAGAGCCTGTTTTGGATTCTGTGTCTCCCTCTCTCTCTGACCCTTCCCTGCTCATGCTCTCTTTCTCTTTCTCTCAGAAATAAATAAAAAAAAAACATTAAAAAAAATAAATAAAATGGTAACTTCCTTCAAAAAGGAAAAAAAAACCACCACAGGGATTTCTACTTACTTTGCATGCCACAGTTTGCAGAAATATAGTAGCTTTGATGAAAGAATTCTCATCTTCTGTTAAGAGGGCAAATCATGTGACTTCCCTTAAATTAGTAATTCTCAAACTTGCTGCAAATCGTAATCAACTTGGGGAGCTTTTATAAGGACTGATGCCTGGGTCGCACCCCCAGAGATTCTGAGGTAATTGGTTTGGAGTTCAGCTTCCTGGGTATGAGATTTTTAAAAGCTCCCCAAGTGATCCTAATGTGCCGTCAAGGTTAAAAATCACTACACTAATTAATAGAATAATAATGAATTGCCTAATCACAGAGAAGACCACACCGATAAAACTATGGTTGTAATTGGGAACCTATTATTTTTGTGGAAGAATATTCTTGAAAGATTGCAGAAATAACAAATTTGAGGTTCGTACAATTGCATGCAGTCTCTATTTCATAAAAGACCTGATAAATATCATGGTGGATTATAATCAGGTGACTCACTACTAATTTTGTGTTTAATTTTCCTATATAAGCAAAAGGTGAACCAATCAAGATTCATGTATTGATTAATTAAACAGATAAATTGGTCCTGTGCCAGTTGTATCCTATGCGGTGGGAGAAGGACAATAGTACTGAAATAAGTCACTACAGTTTAGGAGCACAAAATCCAAGTTGGATAAGGAAGGAAGCAAATATGTGTGAATTGAGGAGAAGGGAAGAAGTCTTAAAGGAAAGAACATTTTAAACACTGAGCTCACCATCACCTTCCACAAATCAGATTGTTCTTTCTGTCAAATGCATTACATCACTTGCTACACATAAAAATTAAGTGAATGAATAAGATGCTATGTGCAAAAGTCAAGCGCGGGAGGTAGTGGGAACTCAATGGTAATTTCCCTTTATCTTCCTCTGAAGCTTGGACTATTACTGTAATAATAACAATGTGACCAAGTATCTGAAATATCCTTTCTACTCCTGTTACTTATATTACTGCCAGATTAGTTAACAAAATTACACTTGTGCAAATAATGTAGAGATATATAAAATAAAGAAGTCATAAATCTTACTTCTACAACCAAATCTCACGTTTTTTACTAGGAGTAACTATTACTAAAAATGTGGTAAGTAACTCCCATAAATTTCAAGCACAAATGCATAAAACCTTAAATGTGTGTACAAATAGAGCACGTGTGTGTGTGTGTATGTATGTGTGTATTTCTATTTCTTAGGAACATTCCATTTTAGCACTCATAGAACTATTGCATTTTTAAGTATCTTATNGAGAGGGAGACACAAAATCAGAAGCAGGCTCCAGGCTCTGAGCTATCAGCACAGAGCTCTTCACAGGGCTTGAACTCACAAACCTTGAGATAATGACTTGAGGGGAAGTCAGACACTTAACCGACTTAGCCACCCAGGTGCCCTTTATCTTACATTTATAACCTAAACTTGTTTTAAATTTTTAGCTAATTAAGAAATGTTTCTTTGAGAAGAATAAATCTGTATGCTAATGAGAATGATCCAGTAGAGTGAGATAAAATGATATCAGAGAGAGAGAATGTGATAACTTAGAAATGAAGTCTTTGAGATGCTGAGAGAGGGCAGGACCCAGAGGAACCAGCTTTGATGCATGCAATTTATTTCATTTAAAACATGAGAAGATGGGGCACCTGGGCGGCTCAGTCTGTTAAGCGTCCGACTTCGGCTCAGGTCATGGTCTCACGGTTCGTGGGTTCGAGCCGCGCATCGGGCTCTGTGCTGACAGCCGGCTCAGAGCCTAGACCCTATTTCAGATTCTGTATCTCCCGCTCTCTCTGACCCTTCCCTGCTCACGCTGTCTCTCTCCCTCTCTCGGAAATAAATAAAACATTAAAAAATTTTTTTTAAATAAAAAATAAAACATGAGAAGAGGCAGTGAATACATACAGATATAAATAATTTGGTCATATTGTTAAGACATGAGGAAACTACTGGCCTATTTTTTTTCTATACCTTTTTTTCTTACAATACAGTTTTAGAGGGAAGACATATACAGAGTATGGAAGATAAGTACACTATGTGAAATAATCTGGAAGAATGAAAATGTATATATAGCGGAGAAGTGTTGAGGAAATTCTGACCAGCAGAGGGCGCCTTTTTAATATTAATAGTCATTAATTTAATGGTAAATAGATCC
>NW_027530852.1:270938-277185 GCF_008692635.1 Crocuta crocuta | reverse complement strand
AATGTCAACTATTCTACAATCAGCCTTCATCTGTTTAGGTAAAATCACAGAGCAGAAAAATACCTATTTATAGCCGAGATTGATCCTTTGCCAGTTTGTGTACTATGCGGGGAGAGAAGGACAATGGTATTGAAATAACTCACTACAGTCTTAGAACACAAAATCCAAGTTGGATAATGAAGGAAGCAAATATGTGTGAAGCTGGACTTAATATGTAATAATAGTAAATGATATAACAAACTGAAGGTCTCAGTGAGCTTGAGAAATTACAGAACACAAAATTCTAGAGTAGATAAAGTGAAAAGACAGGGTATCTTAAGTATAGGATGATGACAGCCAAGCTTTTAGACCTGCACAACTATTGGTAATAATAGGGGCATGAGAGCCAGAGACTGAGGTTGATGGAGGAAATGAAAATCGCAGCAGGAACTGTGAAGACAGAGTATGGGAGAGATCATCCTTAGAGATGCTGAGCTGTCCAAGTAGAGTATGATTTGAGAAACAGTAGAAAGGAATAGAGTAAGCTAGCTACTGAACGCAATGGCAAATGGGAAATGATGTAGCTAGCTGCTAGATCAAAGCATTAAGAGGAGCATCAGTTAATGAAGACTCATGGCACAAATTTCAGAAGATCTGGGGTTTTGAAGGAGAAGGAAGAAAAAACAGTTTAAAAACCAGCAGTGAGAGCAAAGGCGACACTTCTCCAATCCCTCAATATTTGTGTGGTTTAAACAGTTTCCATATATTTATAGGCCATTGGGGTTTTACCTTCTGTGAAATGCTTGTTCCAATTTTGTATCCAATTTTCTATTGAATTGTTTGCCTGTGTCTTATTTGCAACAGTTTGTTATATGTCCTGAGCTCTGATACTGTGTTTGATATATGTTCAAATAACTTTCCCCAGGCTATCTTTTACTTTTATCTTTTTATGCCATCTTTTTCTTTAACAGCATATTTAATTTTGAAGTAGTTACATTTGCCAGTTTTCCCATTATAGTTTTTTCACCCCTTGTCACAAGTAAGCTACTAGTTTCTGGGATTCACAGCATTAGCCCTGGATTCAGTCAGGGAGACTGGCTTCATTACACACCACTGTTCAGTCTTTTGGATCCCAATTCACCAAAAGTAGCTTAATACCCAACCTCACTGCCAATTTCTGGTCTTTAAAAACCCGGGTCTCAAGAAATTAGCTTATATAAGTATTTTCTCAATAATTTCTACATGTTTAAATCAGAAAGTATATAAGTATAGCTGTTCTACAATGATGAGAAGTTAAGAACTTTTATTCCAAAGAAAAATACTTCAACCTTTGTAGATTCCAGACTCTCTCTAAAGAGACACACCTAAAATTTTCATGTAAGTATGCTTGATTTAATAGCCCAACTGACTGAACACATCAAGAGGGAAAAAAACCCCACACATTTCATACACTATTCAAAATGACTAAATGACCAATAATCATATATAAACTATAAGAAAATACTAGTAATCCAATGAATGCATATTGAATTAAGAATGAAATACAATATATCAACTATGAAACTGGTCATTAAAAGCAATACTATTATCCTTAGAAAGTCAGTTTATTGGCAGATGGGTCCTATTGAATACAACTATAAGATAGCACATTGATACAAATTTGCTTGAGACAAATATTCAAAGATTTTAAAGAGTACAGACTCCCTGATTCTTAATAATATTTTGAAGAAAATTATATAACTTGTGTGCAAAGATTTATACAGAAGGAATTTCATGACTAAGGTATTTAAAATGATGAACGTTGGGACAATATCAGTAGTCAAAAGGTGACTGGCAATCTAATGCAATAATATAGGACTATTAAAACTAAGATGTAGAAAATGATGTTTAATGACACTGTAAAATGTCTGGACTATTAAGAGGCAAGGGACCAAGAAGAAAGGTGCGGGGCAGCGAGGTCTCACTTACAGTAAACTTATGTGCCTGTGTATGTGNGAAATATACTTCTTTTTATAAATAGATGTAAAAGGCTTGTATAATCTCTTTTTCATTTCACATTTTAATTTAAATTCTAGTTAGTTAACATCTATGAGAGACAGATGGGTGGCTTAGTCTGTTAAGGCTCCGACTCTTGATTTCAGCTCCAGTCATGATCTCACAAACTGTGAGATGGAGCCCTGCATCAGGCTGACAGCATGGAGATTCCTTGGGATTCTCTTTCCCTCCCTCTCTCTCTCTCTCTCTCTCTGACCCTCCTCACACCTGTATCCTCTCTCTCTCTTTAAAAATAAATAAAAACTTAAAAAATATATATATATGAAAAGGGTGTTATCATTTCTTTAAAATTCTGTTGCTGTTGATAAACCTACACAGACATAATCACCCAAAGTCCCCTCAGGTTACTTTAGGGTTCACGCCTTGTGTTATATATTCTATATGTTTGGAAATGTATAATGACATGTATCCATCATTATAATGCTTTAGAGTATTTTCACTACCTTAAAAATCAACTGTGCTCCACTTACTTATCCCTTTCCCAGCCACACTGTCAACAACTCATCTTTTTATTGTCTCCATAGTTTTGCCTTTCCCAGAATGGCATATAGTTGGAATCATACAATATACAGATTGGCTTCTCTGACTTAGTAAAATGCATTTAAATTTCCTCCATATCTTTTCATGCTTGCTAGCTCATTTTAACACTGAATAATATTTCATCATTGAATATACCATGATTTATTTATCCATTCACTTACTGAAGGACATCTTGGTTGCTTCCAAGTTCTGGTTATCACAAATTAAGCTGTTATAAGGGTGCCTGGCTGGCTCAGTCAATAGAGCATGCAACTCTTGATCTCAGGGCTGTGAGTTTGAGCCCCACGTCAGGAGTAGAGATTGCTTACAAAGAAAATCTTTAAAAAAACAAATTGAGCTGCTATAGATATCTGTGTGCAGGTTTTTGTGTGGACAGTTTTCAGATCCTTTGGGTAAATACCAAGGAAGGTGATTGCCGGATCATGTGGTAAGAGTATGTATAGTTTTGTAAGACACTACCAGACTTGTTGTTAGGATGGAGTGGTGACTTTGAAGTTTCTTACATGCCAAACTAAAAACTGTTGGTCTTATCACCCTTTAATAGTCATATAAACAAAGGAGCTGATAAGGATCACACACTCCAATTGCTGTTTACTGGAATTCTGAAGAAAAGGCTCCAATTCTTATAACCTTACTCTCCTTCAATAACTTTATGGCTACCATTTCATTTGGATGTAATGTTTAAAATTATTTAAAAGTCAATTGCCTATTGTATTTAGAATATAGGCCCATATAATTCTTGCAAATTCCTTCCAAATTCTATGTAAAACTTCCTTAGTGAAGCCTGAGTTTATTTGATCCATATTCTACATGAAGGACAGAAAAAGGTGAGGCATTTCTCCTCCTCACTGTTTCCTAACAACTTAGAGGAAAATTTCAGAAGCAGTAGAAAGTTGTTTGTAACTTCTGCTGAATTTCCTTTGATCCTGAGTAGACCCTAGGATGGGTTAAAGAGAGGTCAACATCAATACCTGGATAATGTTGTATGGGGACATCCTAAGGAAAATATCGGAGTTTCTCTCCTCTTGGGAAAGGTGAGAGCAATTCTAAATTGAGTTTAGATATTCATATATTTAAGATAGACATTTAAGTATTTAAAATGACGAGTCCAACAATTACTCTTTATGAGTAAGCATGTGTGTTTGTGTGTGTGTTGGTCTACAAAACAAGTTTTATGTTATAGCAAATTTTATATTTTCCTTCTCACTGCCCTCTGTAATATGTGAGCTTTTGTATGGTCTTGATTTTCATGTTGAGGTTGTAAAATCTTCCATGTAACATTTGCTATTTCACTGCGCAAGAAGCTCAAGATTTTGCATTTAATTTTGGTACATGGAAGGGAACTATTTAATTTCAGGTTGTTGCAATTTTATACTTAACTCCAAAATGAAACAGACCAATAGCTTTTATAAGAAAATAAAAGTATTGTTCTGAGTAAATGGATTAGAGATCCTTTTGTTCACTATAATTGCAGAATATTTCTTTTAGTGTTTTGTAAATTAGATTTACTAAGAAAGTAATATAGTTGAGCAAATTAGAAATAAGCTCTAACTGTAATGAGCTGACCATTAAGAATAACAAAGCTATTAGGAATGAACCCAAAGAGGGTTCTAGGAAGATGGCAGAATAGGATGTATGAGGGATCTGTCTCCCCATCTAGATAACAACTGCAGGGCAGAATCTGTTTACTACAATTAGAATCTGTTGAAGGCTTGCAGCTTCCAGGAGAAGACTTGAATGATAAATAGCTAATTTCAATTTCCACCCTTAGCTCATGAGCAGCTACCCAGCCCCAGCTCCGAGCCACGTGGTAGGAAGCTATGCACATGTTCATGGAGCAGCTTTCATGTAGCTTGCAGGAGCCAGGGTGGGGAAAAGGACCCAGTTTTTTTAAAATCAAAAGACACTATCCACAGAGTAAAAAGACAACCCACAGAATAGGAGAAGATATATGCGAATCAAACATCTGACAATGGATTAATATCCAGAAAATATAGAGAATTATTAAAACCCAACAACAAAATCGAAAAACTACCCAGTTCAAAAATGGGCAAAGGACTGGTATAGATGTCTCTCCAGATATATGAATGGCCAGTACACACATGAAAAAATGTTCAATATCACTTATCACTAGGGAAAGGCAAATCAAAACTGCAGTGAGATACGTCACACCCATTAGAAAAACCACTAGCAAACAAAAACATAAACAAAAACAAAAAACAGAAAAGAAGAGGTGGTGAGAATGTGGAGAAATTAGAATCCTTGTGCATTGTTGGTGGCAATGTAAAATGGTGTGGCCACTGTGGAAAATGGTGTGGCAGATCTTCAAAACATTAAAAATAGAATTACCATATGATCTAGCAATTCCATTTTCAAATATATACCTACAAGAATTGAAAGCAGAGACTCAAAGAGTTATTTGTACACCCTTGGTTCATTCTAGCATTATTTACAATAGCTAAAACATGGAAACAACTCGAATGTCCACTGATGGATGAATGTATAAGCAAACTGTGGCATAGACATACAATGGAATATTATTTAGCCTTAAAAGGGATGAAAATTCAAGATCTGCTATGACACGGATGAACCTTGAGGACATTAAACTAAGTGAAATAAGCCAGTCACAAAAGGACAAATAACGTATGATTCCCCTTATAGGAGATATAGGGTGGTCAAAATCATAAAGAGAGAAAGTATAATGGTGGCTTCCAGGAGCAGTGGGGAAGGGAGGAGCATAAGGAGTTATTCTTTTATCAGTACAGAGTTTCATTTTACAAGCTGAAAAGAGTTTATGCAGATGGATGGTAATGATAGTTGTTCAACAATGTGAATGTATTTAATACCACTGAACTGTACACTTAAAAATGGTTCAAATAGTAATTGTTACCTGTATTTTACCACCATTTTTAAAAAGTGAGAAAAAAAATGAACCCAAACTCCTAACATGACAAGGCTGCGCAAGATATAACACTAAGAATCAGGTGTTAACTTCCAGTGACAGAAAATAATTATGACCAGCATCTTCACAGCTAACATTTGCATAGCACTTTGTGCCAAGCACTAATCTAACTGTATTCTATCTGGTAATTCTCATAACAACTCTATAAAGTAGGTATTGTTATTATTATACTCGTAGATAAGCAAACTGAAGCTTAGAGGGGTTAAATAACTTGTCCAGGGGCACACTGGTAGGGTACATCAAGTATTAAAGCAGTTTGAGTTCCAGAATTTTTTTTTAAGTAAGCTCTAGGCCCAACATGGGGCTTGAACTCAAAACCCTGAGATCAAGAGTCCCATGCTTTACCAACTGAGCCAGCCAGGTGTCCCTAGAGATCATGTTTTAAGACCATACCGAAGCTGGTCATTGCCAGAGATGCAGTAGTTTCCATATTAAATTCCATTTATTTAGATAATGACTCCTAAGACCTAATGGTCATATATTGGCATTTTCACCAAAAAAAGTTCTAGCAGAAAACAAAAGTTGAAAAGAGTCTACCCTGGAAGAGGATGTCTGAGCTGTGAAAGTAACCTGCTCTGGGGCTAAGAATACTGAAAAGGCAATACAGTCAGGTTCTGCTTCCTATTTTGACTTTTAGTTATATCCAAAACTACCCTCAGCTCTTATTAGAACCTGGGTACATAATGCATTTCTTGGTGAATCCATAACGAT
>NW_027530852.1:270117-270896 GCF_008692635.1 Crocuta crocuta | reverse complement strand
ACATAGTGAGGACTATCACATGCAATTTTTATCTCCGTATCGAGTATTTTTATTTTTATCTTTTTCACAAATGCTAATTGCACAACACAGACATAGTCTCCCTGTAAAATATTTTTTTAATTTCACATAAAAATAAGATGCTTTTGGAAGAATAAGCCTGTAGGAATTACCGTCTCATGATTCTGTGGGTAGGTAATTTTAGCTGGAATCAGTTGGGTACACTCACATGCATGTACCTAAGGTGAGGATGGCTGGGGTGGTTGGGATAGCTGGGATGGAGGGGTTGGTGGGGAGGGCTGGGCCCCTCTCTGCCGATGACCTTTCCCTTGTCAAGTAGGTAGTCTCAGGGTTCCAAGAGAGCTAGAACAGAAGGGGCAAGGCCTTTTGAAACCTAGCCTTAGAATTTGAACGATTTGAGGACATAAGTCCCAAGGCCAATCCAGATTCCATGAGTAGAGAAGTATACTCTACTTCTTAATCAGAGAAGTTGCGAAGAATTTGTGGCCATTTGCAATCTATCGCATTCTTGAATCCACTGCTGTTTCCTTTCTTAANGATTGATATTTTGCAATTTATTTGCATAAACTGTAGCATAATATATGTGCCATTTTGCAGCTTGCTTTTTTCCTTAACTGCATATTGAACTGCACATTGGAGATTTTTACCAAATCAGCACGTATGCATCTTTATCAACTTTAATTGATGCATAGCATTCAAAATGAAATATACATTATGAGTTTGTATCTTTAGTTTAGTTTTCTTAGTGGTGAGCATTAGAT
>NW_027530852.1:260134-269942 GCF_008692635.1 Crocuta crocuta | reverse complement strand
TTTACCTCCTGATTGGTGGAGATCTTGGAAAAGAGCAGTGTATATTACTGGGTGACTCTTCCTGCTCCAGGAGGGGATAAGTTACAAAGACTGTTTTTAGGATGGGAGTTATGAGGTTATCAATGAATTCAGATGGAAATGATGTAGATTTTTACCACATGGGGCTTTCTAAAAGCATACTGATGCTAAAAGCACATTTCATCTGCTCCACTTGGAAAAGGACATAAATGATAATAAGAAAGATGTGGAAGGACAGGTAGAAGTGAAAGGCTGGGAAAAAAAATAAAGACCTTACATTCTCATTGTAAGTCAAAAAAAATTTTTTGATCATTACATTGGAATAACTATCTTACCAATTAGCTAGATAAAACCAACATTATGATACTTCCCATAAATCTCATTCATTGGATGAAAAAATCATTCCCATTGGATTTCATCCAATCCTGTCAAGGAGTATTTAAGGGAAGTAGGAGACAAAAATAGTTTTTCTGATTAAATCATTTAAGATCTGTATGTTCAGCATAATATTTATTATTTACATGAAGCATGGCATAAAAAACCAGCCATTTACTTTTTTAACCTACCTCTGAACAGTTATTGAAGAAACCATACAATTAGAGTAAAACCCTGGTTTGTGAGCATACTTTGTTCAGGAAACATGCTTGCAACCCAAAGCACTTGTATATCAAATTTCAAGAATCACTGTCTTGGTTGTGATCATGTGACATTCGACATCATGAACTACTTGTATTGCAAGACATCGCTCGTTTGTCAAGTGAAGATTTATTAGAAATGCTTGCTCATCTTACAGAACACTTTCAGAATGAGTTACTCGCAATCCAAGGCTTTACTGTATTATACAAAACTGACTCTATGTGTACCCATGATAATGCATTTGCTATGAATTTCTCTTTAGAAAGAAAGATTTATGCATTTACTAGAATAGATTTTTAAATTGCACTGTTTTGAATCTGATAAACATTGCGTACCTTGATTTTTCTCTAGATTATTCTTTCATTTTGGAAGCAAAGGTTGTATCAACTGAGCTCTCAAAGGAAAATAAATGTCATGCTCAGCATAGAAAATGCCTAAGAGTCTAACGAAGAGACTATTTGCAAAGGGATAACCAGTCTGTAGCGATGCCATTAGGAATGGTACAGGGATCCTGTGATCGTAACAGCAAAGATTTTACCAGTTGTAGGCATGGAGTTATGAAGAACAAAATGGTGATCAGAACTCAAAATCTATTGTATATAAAGGGGAGGGCTTCCTTCAAAGAAACAACAACTTATATTTGAGAAACACAGTCAGGCTGAGGTGATCCCACAGATAAGAGCAAAGGAAATGAATACCCTGACCTCACTTCCTTGCTTCTCTACAATCTCCTATTGGGTGCACCCATTGTGGAACTCAAGGAAACCAGAGGGCTGGGAAGATTGTGGAAGTAGACCATGGAAGAGGGAGAGTTCTAGAGTATAAAAGAATACAGAATGGCACTGCATGACTGAAGAGAAGTTATTCAGCAAAGGGTTTATGGAATCCTCCATAAAACCTATGGCCATCTACATTTATATATTTCCTACTATTCTATTTTATTTTGATTCTATTCGTTCTCTGTAGTTCTTTTTCCTTTATCTTGATATCTGAAATATATCTTTTTAAGACATTTTTTCAGTACAGGTATTTTTATCAAGTACCTCTTCTTGGAACTAAGCACAATATAACTAAATATTTGAACATATAAAGAAATTATCAATTTATCAATTACTTGATACATTTATTGTATATTTAATTTGTGCTTCCTATGAACTAAAAGCACTAAGGTACCCCAGTATAGTCCTAATACATTTATTTATCTAAACATTTTACAAAAAGCATCATTACATAAAGTAGATGTTGAAAAAATATTTTAAGAGAAAGAATATAAAAACCTATCTTCCATACTAAGCAACAGACAAATACAAGTTTTCAAGGTTATACTTCAAGTGGTTTAAGATATAGTTACCTTAAATTTCTATACATGAACAAAGACTGACTTTTATACCACAAAGATACATTTAAAAACTGCATTTTATGTTCCTGAAGAAAATGTCTCAAATCTGCCTTACCACTAACCCAAAATACACGGCAGTACTCATTCCACTAAGTTCTCTTCGTTTAGTCTGATCATTTCTATATAGTTTTGAGATGTCAAGTATTGATAAAAGAAAGTTATGTGCTTATGCTTGTCATTAGTTCATTTTTTTATTTTTATTTTTGAAGTTTATTTATTTTGAGAGAGTGAGAGAGCGCACACAAGCAGGGAAGGGGCAGAGAGGAGAGACAGAATCCCAAGCAGGCTCTGTGGTATCAATGCAGAGCCTGATGCGGGGCTCAAACTCACAAACCGTGAGATCGTGATCTGTTCCAAGATCAAGAGTCAGACTTTTAACCAACTGTGCCACCCAGGGACCCCTCATTAGTTCTATTCTAAATAATAATCGAGTAATGTATATGCTTATCACTCCCTTATGTATGCTTTTGATTGTAAGAATTAGGTCTTGAAATGTGGTGTCTTTAATTTTTACTTTCCATGGCAAAGTTCTACATAAGGATTCAAACATCAAGTTACTTACATGGCTGAATAAATGTGGCTTGTCCAGGAATAATGGCGAGATTCTTGCCTTTCAGTACTTAAGATTAATATTTCAATTTCAATTATGGAGCCTAGAAATTATTTTTAGGTAATTAGAAATGCTTTCATATGACATGGTATTTGTTTCTATGAGATCAGCTTGCTGACTGGGGAGAGGTTATCATGATTTTACAGAAATACCAGTCGTTTTAGATTCCGAAAAACTGTATTTTAGCTACAGCTTTGGTGGTAAAATTCAATGGCCTTCATTTCTTTCATCTTAAAGGGTTAAGTAAAAAATATCATACAGATTGACTAGTACTCAAGAGTCAAGACTTTCTCAGGAAGCCTCTGTAGGTTTTGGAGTATGGATATAATAGGTTGGGTACCTCCTAGAGCAAATCCTGACACAAGGATTTAAATGCAAGCAGTTAATTTGGAAAGTGACCCTGGAAACATCTGTTCAGGAGGGGAGATGAGGCATAGGTAAGGAAAAGAAGCCAACAGAGGGTTTGTTATTGGTCAGGTTACTCTTGTGGGCACCCAAGGCATAATCCCACTGAGGAACTCTGGGATACCGTGCAGAATGTACATCAGAGATTTCCTACCCAAGAGATGAGGAAGTTTATTTATTTTCAAACCCCATCTGTTATTGGTGAAGGGCTGCTCTTAGGGGCATCATTTCACATGGAATTCTGGCCTATCTCACACATCTGGAGAGTTGCAGCACTTTTGGTTGCATGCTGTACACTTTTGCCAGAATTATGAGTACCGAGGGAACATAGGCAGAGCATCAACACATCCACTAGAGGAGAAAAAGAAAAAAAAAAAAAGAAAAGCCAATGAATGTGACCTAACTATTAAGTATTTGCCCACGCTCCCTGGCTCGGGTAATGGACTGTCTTACCACTTAATGTTTCCCTTATCACAAGACTTATTACCCTTTATTTTTTGCCTGTTTAATTTTGTATCTCCTTCTCTAGACATATGAAAGTATACATCGTGTCACTCATATAATGCATCGGTGACTAGCAACATACCTTAGTATAGTGAGTTCTGAATACATATTGGGTGAATGAGTCAAGGCATGAATGAATGAAGCCTTAATGACGCGAGAGTGGACTACACATTAGACAGGAGAACCTCATATTAACTCATATTCTATTGGAAACAAATCAAAGGACCCAGACGTCATATACTTATATGTGTTTTTGTTAGAGTTTCTTTTTTTTTTAAAATTTTTAATGTTTTTATTTATTTCTGAGAGAGAGACAGACAGACAGAGTGAGCAGGGGAGGGTCAGAGAGAGAGGGAGACACAGAATCTGAAGCAGGCTCCAGGCTCTGAGCTGTCAGCACAAAGCCCAATGTGGGGCTCAAACCCACGAACCATGAGATCATGACCTGAGGGGAAGGAGGACGCTTAACCGGTTGAACCACCCAGGTGCCCCTGTTAGAGTTTCTAGAGAATTATAGTTACTCACTTAAGTGTTTCTTCAGTTGAATTGGGGAAAGATTGTTTAGATCCCATTATGGCATTATCTAGGAATGTTAAGTAGCAATAAATGAAATGCTGAGTTTATTTTGTTTTATATCTGTAGGTACAGATGTTTGATACATAGGAAAAATATAAAGGAGGGGTAATATTTGGTGGCATTTTTGTTAATCATGAATTGAAAAATCTGACATTTTGTTTAGAAATGTCAATTTTTAATCATGCAAAAATCTCATAATTTTACAAATAATCAGTGTATGTGTCCTTACCACACCCAAACANCAATTATGAAACTTAATCTCATTAAAAGTGGTATAAATATTGGAGCCTTCTCTGAATTAAAATCAAATTTTAGGAGCCTTCCTGTAATCCATGATTTTTCTTCTTTTATTTTGGACAGCATCATTACACAGCACTGCATTCTTTAAGAACTTTAATTAACTGAGCTATATTTTGCCATTTCAATATTGATCTATTGAAAAAGATCCATGTTTTCCACGTGATAATGGCAGAGATGAGCTGTTATGTGATAACTCAGGGGGCCCAAACAAGAATTAATATCCCCTGTCTATTTAAATACCAAATTAAAAAAAATACCAAATTAGGTCACATTGATATAACTAAAACACTAAACAAATGATCTCATCTGCAAAGTGGAGACAGAGATAACATGCCATATAGCATCATTATAAGATCTGAATAACAAAAATAAACCCTTTCACATAGGGCTGCGCATGTGTAATGAAGAATTAATATTAAAAGGACATTTTCCTTTAGTGGTTTCATAATCATTACATAAATATACGATTAGGATGTAGAAGTAGTTACCATTCTTTACCATAATTCTGGAGATGTAAGAAAGAAAATAAGTCAACAGCAAGGAAGAATAAAAGGGAAATGTGCTAAATTAGCTAAATCCAGAAATACATATGGAACTGGATGGCAGTGAGAAATTAGTACAGATTTCTTACAGAAAATTGGCATCAGGAAACAGCATGTGTGCCTGTGCTGAGGAATGATTCTGAATGGCATGATTGTATTAGTAATGCAGAGGGAACAGCGGTACCCCTGCTTCACACCAAACTCTCAATCTGCCTTTGTTGAGTAGTACCCCAAGAGGAGGAAACCAGAACACTGGAATTCACTGGCTGCGATTCAGTTACTTTTCAGACAGTTAAAGAAGTATCCAGGCTACCTCTGTCTGGATGAATAATGGCAAGTGGAAAAAATAATGGCAAAAAAAGTATGAATATTAAAATAAGGTTCAACCATATTTTTAAATTGAAAAGGAGAAGATATTATATTTAACTTCTTTGATGGCTCCCTTCCCCTACCCTGACGGTTTAATCCTGCCTTCCCTGTCGGGCACTCAGAATGCACAGGCTCTAACCCTGTGTTCCTCCAAGCTCTGGGTTTTCCTAGAGATGCCCCAGGGCACCTATGCTAGACTGGAAGAGAGTTCAAGGTCTGAGAAGCTCCTCTTTTATCTGTTTTTTTTTTTTAACCACAGTTTTGTAAAAGATCGCATTTGAAAAAAATGCATTCCTTTCAAGTTTGAAAAATCGGATTCTAGTTCTCTTAAAATCCATCCTAAAGAAAGATTATTTGTTATGCATTTACCAATGCGGTTTCTAGATCACATTAGTATCCTCTCACTCGTCTATACAAGCAGAGGGGGGATTTCAAAGTACTTTTGCTTTTTAAAGTGTTTCAATCCCAGAAAGAAAATATAGGAGGGCTCTTTTATAAAGAAAGGAGGATCTTAGTTTCAAGGTTAATATAGAAACACCATAAAATTTGCTCTAGACATGCTTAAAACTATTTCCATAGAACTCAAAGAGTTTATGAGCCCTGGTTTCATCATCTGCAAAACAGGAGCAGTGCCTATTTTGAGGAGTTTTGGAGAAGGTTAAATTGTATTAAAAAGTCCTCATGCAAAAGGTTTAGTCCATGTTTTCGACACTGTTATTTACTGTCAGGAAATCAAACCACACTGAAGCCTCCAAACTTTATCAATATTTTCCAAATTTACCTACATTTCTTTGAATACCTTCTTTTTAAAAAAAAAATTTTTAAATGTTTTATTTATTTCTGAGAGAGAGAGAGAGAGAGAGACGGGGCGAGCAGGGGAGGTCACAGAGAGAGGGAGACACAGAATCCAAAACAGGCTCCAGGCTCCAAGCTAGCTGTCAGCACAGATCCCTTTATTTATTTCTGAGAGAGAGAGAGAGAGAGAGAGACGGGGCGAGCAGGGGAGGTCACAGAGAGAGGGAGACACAGAATCCAAAACAGGCTCCAGGCTCCAAGCTAGCTGTCAGCACAGATCCCGACATGGGACTTGAAACCAAGAACCGTGAGATCTTGTCTTGAGGGGCAGTCGAACGCCTAACCGACTGATCCACCCAGGTGCCCCTTAATACCTTCTTTATGCTCTTCATTTCGTAAAGGAACGTATCAAATAGTAAACTGAAAAAGTTACAAAATATGAAAAGCATGGAAGAACAAATAGAAAAATATATAGTTATTTAAAAATGTAGTCTGCTGGGGGTGCCTGGGTGGTTCAGTTGGTTAAGTGTCCGACTTCCAGTCAGGTCATAATCTTGTGGTTTGTGAATTCGAGTCCCCTTTAAGTTCTGTGCTGACAGCTCAGAGGCTGGAGCCTGCTTCAGATTCTGTATTTCCCTCTCTCCGCCCATCTCCTGCTCATGCTCTCTTTCTCTCTCTCTCTCTTTCAAAATAAATAAACATTAAAAAATGTTTTTAAATGTAGTCTGTTGAAAGTAGAAATTCCTGCTCTCGTGCAGCCAACCATGATGACGATATCAGAGATGAGAAGGCTGAGCCAGGAGCCATTATCTGGAAGTATAATAACCCTGATCGTTGATGGATTCTGACAAATAGTTCTCACTCTTAGCATTTACTCTGATGTTTGCATCAGTTTCTCTAGCTCTGACCTTCTTTTGGCCACTGGCCTTATTCGATCTTCCTGCCTGGGTCCCCTATGTCTTACAACAATACTTCCATACTCCCACTTCTGCAGTCTTCCAGAGCTAGGGGTACAGTCCACTGATGGTTTATTCCTCTTGGGGCTTTGGATATGTATCCAGGGTGCTTACTTGAAAGATGAATATTTCAAAGGCCGTCTATCTCAGTTTCATATCCCTAATAATCACAGGAGTGTCCACAAAAAATAGAACTTATTTCCTTTCTTCCATCCCTCTTTTAACAGAAATATTTGTCTTTGTGACTAAAAATATGACACTAAAATTGAGATTAGAAAGACATGTAGGAGTTCCTCCTGTGAAGAGGAGGAGACATAAAATACATTGACTGGAAGAGATGTCATTAATAAAGACCTTATGGGGGGGGCAGGAGTAAGTAATCACATGAATACAGTGAAAAGGCCAATCTGGCTGTGAAATAGATCATGGGTAAGGAATTAAATCTATGAAGGCAGAACATTTAGGAAGCCAACGAGGATCTGGATAAGACACATTTTTTTTGTGTGTGTTCCAGGATCAAAGCTCACACTTTGTTCAAAGACTGATGCATACAAAGGTGAAAGTCATAATGGCTTTACTTTCAAGTTATTTTTAAGGGTTTTAGAAACCTTGTGTAAGGTTCAGGGTTTTTGACACCCTTAAATGCAGGGACAGCAGAACTGGAAGTTGCAGTCACACAAAATGAGAGCTAGCCGATGATTTTATTAAAGGAAGTCCATTACCTAGGAAAGGACTAGACATGTCAATTTAAAGAGCAGGAAACTGGGGCCTAGAGAAGTTGAGAAATTTATACCAGATGTACAAGTTTGAGAAACAACGGAAATCAAACTGCCTATATTCTGGCCAAATAATTCATGTTATTTATTTGTTAACAATTGATGTATGCTTATTATGTGGCAGTCATAATTTCAAATACTGGAGATTCAATATGAGGCAAAGTAAAAATGATTGCTTTGCTCATAAAACTCATAGTATTGTGAATAACCCTGAAAAATGCAACGTGAAAAGTCTATAACACTAGAAGTATACTGTATAACGCACATGCATTTATGAAATAGACACCAAAAATAATCTTATTGAGTTCAGGAATACATCCAGGAGGAAGTGGCATTCACTTTGAGGTAGGGCAGAGAGAGGAGCATAAACCAGGCATGAAAAGTCTGGGATGAGAACCTTTCTTAAAAAAATTTTAACATTTATTCATTTTTGAGAGACAGAGAGTATGAGTGGGGGAGGGGCAGTCAAGGAGGGAGACACAGAATCCGAAGCAAGCCCCACGCCCTGAGCTGTCAGCACAGAACCCATCACAGGACTTGAAATCACCAACCACGAGATCAAGACCTGAGCTGAAGTCCAAGGCTTAACCAACTGAGCCACACAGGCATCCCAAGAACCTCTCAATCAGAGAGAATAGGACATGTTGAGAAGAAGTTGAGAAGAAGAGTTGAGAAGAAGAGATAAATTGGTGCTGAGAAATAAGAATGAAGAGATAAGAAGGTAAGTCATTAAGGAGTTTGTTAGCCATTATATTCATCCTAAGAATGAAGAGAATTCAGTACAGGAGCAATTAAAATCAGATTTGCATTTTAGAAGGACTCCTCTGGCAGCAGTGGCAGGGATGGACAGGAGAGGAGCAAAACTGGGGGCAGATACACATGTTAAGAAGTTGCTTAAATCATACAGGCAAGTAATGGGATGTCTGTATTAGGATGGAAACAGTGAAGCGGAGGAGATATGGATCAATTCTAGAGATCCACACGAAGTGGAATCAACCAGACTCGATGATTAAATGTATCAGGGGAGAGGTGCCTGGTGGCTCAGGCCCTTAAGCATCTGGCTCTTCACTTTGGCTCAGGTCACGAGCTCACCTGAGGTCATGGTTTTTGAGTTTGAGCCCTATGTCGGACTCTGTGTTGACACTGTGGAGACTGCTTGGGATTTTTTCTCTGTCCCTTTTCCTCTTCCCCTCCCTTGCTCATGTTCTCTTTCTCTCTCAAAATAAATAAAAATAAATAATAGAACACATGTATCAGGGTAGAAGATGGCAAAATAGAGAGAGAAAGAGGTGTGAGAATAACACCAAAGTTTTACCACAAATCCTTCCTGAGGAGTACTTTTTAAAATGGGGAGTTGTAATGATCATAAACTTTGGTTTCTTTATAGTGGTTTCACACATTCTTAAACAATGCATTGTTGAAATTTGCCAGTTTCTGAAGTTCATATAAATGGAATATTCTTCTGTGATTTGCTTCTTTCTCTCAGGATTATATGCTTAGCAATCATCTGTGTGGTTGTGTTTAGCAGTTGCTCATTCAGTTATATCGCTGTATAGTATGTTGAATGAACACACCTTAATCAATTGATCTTTTAAATGAAATGATTTGCGATTGAGACTTTCCAATTCTTTTCTGTTATAAACACTATGTCTAAGAACATCATTTTACACGTGTCTCCTGGAGCACATGCACAACAATTTCTCTAGGATAATCATCTAGGAGAAGAACTTGTAGGTTGTATGTAGTTTAGTGTCTACAGCAATTTATGATTTACCTACAGTTGTACATTTCAGTTGTGCCACTTTCATGCTCATTCATGTCTGATATTGTCTGGCTTCTCTTTTCTTCCCTCCGTCAATTCCTTTCTTCCTGCCTTCCCTCATGTCCTTTTTTTTTTTTTTTTGATTTAATTTTTTTAAGTA
>NW_027530852.1:253327-260075 GCF_008692635.1 Crocuta crocuta | reverse complement strand
CTTTAAGTTCCACTTCCTTGACTTTTTTTTTTTTTTAAGAGAAGACAGAGCACAAGCTGAGGAGGGGCAGTGAGAGAGGGAGACACAGAATCTGAGCTGAAAGCTCAGAGCCCAACATGGGGCTCAAACCCACAAGCTGTGAGATCATGACCCAAGCCAAAGTCCAACACTTAACTGACTGAGCCACCCAGGCACCCTGAACTTCCGTCACTTTTAATGAAGGTAAACACTTTTTTTATATATCTGGTGTTCATTTATATTTCTCTACTGGAATTGTCTGTTCAAAAATTTCCCACATATTTTTTTTATTGGGTTGCTTATGTTTTTATTATTTTAGGGGTTTTGTTTTTATATTGTGAAAACATANTAGCTCAGAGCCTGGAGCCTGTTTCAGATTCTGTGTCTCCCTCTCTCTCTGACCCTCCCTTGCTCATGCTGTCTCTCTCTCTCTCTCTCAGAAATAAATACAATATAAAAATAATAAAAAAAGACAATTTAAAATGTTAAAGTAGTAAGCATTAACAGTCTTTCTTAAAATGTGTGTGTGTGTGTGTGTGTGTGTTTTTTTTTTACACTTTCTGTGTTTACTTTTAAAAGCCTTCCTCTTTCCTGTGGTCATGAAGATGATCTCCTACATTATTTTCTAAAACATTATAGATATGGCTTGCAAATTTAAGACTGTCATCCAACAGAAAATGATTTTATCCATTACAGTAGAAGTTTAGTCTCAGCACTTTTCCCTGTGGATAATGTATTTTTCTCACTTCNTAATCCGGACAACCCTGCAGCCTGGCACTCTTAGCCAAGCTACGAAATACAGTCAACTAGAGAAAAATGACATTCTGTAACCATGAGCATACCATTTGTTTCAGGGTAGGACATAACCAGACTATCCCTGTTGTTTCCTAATAATGATTGGATTTTAAATTCTTATCTAATTTCANGCAAGCCTGCTCCTGATATCTCTGGACCTTTTAGTACAGATGCTTCACCTGCTGTTGCTAGAAGGTATCTCTTCTCTCTAATAAAGCTAAGTATAACTGATTGAGATCTGTGAATTCTTCTGCAATTGAAAACTTAAAGCAATCAATGTCTAATTAGGGCACTCTATTTCATTTATTAAGGTCTCTCAGTTCTAACATAAATTAACTTTTCAATATACAGTAGTTCTTATTCTGAGGCATTTTTTTTCTCCTTCCATTTGGCTATCTCTGCACGAACATCCTGTTATCCTAATTAATGACTGCTTTAAAATAATAATTAACATTTGATAAAATAACCCCCTACCATGTTCTCTTAAGTAGCATGTTATGCATTCTTAGCACTTGGCTCTTCTACATAAATTTGAGAGTGAGCTTTGTAAGTTTATTAAAAACCACAACAAAAACAGTATAAAACTACCTGGCCCAGTGATTACTTTGTAGGAACTTTTTAAAATGGCAGACTGAATTAGCTGATTTTGAAATTATTCACATAAATAGTATATTCTTAGGTCTGTTTGCTGACCTCATGAAATGATTTTGTAAGTGTTTCTTTTTTTCTTTTCTTCAATGTTTTGGAAGGGTTTGGGAAGTGCTGATGTTAATTTTTCTTTAAACATTTTGTGGAATTCACCAGTGACACCATCTAATCCTGGGCTTTTTTGTTGGGAAGTTTTTGACTACTGATTCTATCTTCTTACTACTTATAGATCTGTTCAGGTTTTTTATTTCTTCATGATTCAGTCCTGGTAGATTGTGTGTTTCTAGGAATTTGCCCATTTTTTCTGGGTTATCCAATTTATTGATATACAATTATTTATAGTATTGCCTAATAATCCTTTTTATTTCTGTGGCATTGGTTGTAATGTCTCTTCTTTCATTTTTGATATTAGTTATTTGAGTTTTTTCTTACTCCAGGTAGGGATTTATTAATTTTGTTGATCTTAAAAAAAAACAACTCTTAGTTTAGTTGATATTTTTCTATTGTTTTTGTATTCTCTATTTCATTATTCCTTGCTGTCATCTTTATTTTTTCCTTCTTTCTGCTAGCTTTTCGTTTAGTCTGTTCTTTTTCTAGTTCTTTGAGGTGTAAAGTTAGGTTGCTAACTTAAGACTTTCTTCTTTAAAATGCACACATTTTCAGCTATATACTTTCCTCCTAGTATTACTTTTGTTGCATACAATAAATTTTGGTATGTTGTATTTTTGTTTTTGTCTCAGGATAGTTCCTAATTTCCACTGTGACTCATTTTTTAACTCTGTAGTTGTTGATGAGTATATGGTTTACTTTCCACACGTACTTGGATTTTCCAAGTTTTCTTTTGCTATCGTTTTCTAGTTTCATGCCACTGTGATCAGGAAAGAAACTTAGTATAAGTTCAATCTCTTTAAATTTGTTGAGACTGGTTTTGTTGTCTGACACATATCTATCCTGTAGACTCTTCCATGTGCTCTTAAGAAGTATGTATATTCTACTGTTGTTGGAGGAAGTGTTCTGTATATTTTTCTGTCCACTTAGTCTAGAATGTTCGAGTCACCTGTTACCTTACTGATCCGTCTGGTTGTTCTATCCATTACCGAAGGTGAGGTATTGAGGTCTCCTCCTATTATTGTGTGGCTGGCTCTTTCTCTTCTCAATTCTGTCAAATTTTGCCTCATTCATTTAAGAACTCTTGTATTTGGTGTATCATATTTATAATTGTTAAATCTTCTTGGCCAAATGACACTTTTATCCTTAAATAAGGTCCTTTTTTGCCACTTATAATAGTTTTTGTCTTAAAGTCTATTTTGTCTGATATTAGTATAGCTTTCTCTGCCTTTTGCTGGTTCCCATTTGTATGGAGCATTTTTTTCCCATCCTTTCACATGTAGCCTATGTGTTTGATCTGCAATTTTCCTTTCTTATACTGTTTTGATACGTTTTGGTATCAAAATTATGCTCACTTGAAATTTTTCTATTTTTTAGAAGAATTTCCTTTTATTTGAACTACATTTTTGATCAAATTCACAGCAAAGACATTGGGGCCTGAAATGTTTTTGGTGGGAAGAATTTCAAATTACAGATTTAAATTCTGTAATTATCTTCTGGCTTTATTTTTTTCCTGTGTAAAGAAAATTGTGTTATTATGAATCATACAGGGTAACTTCTTTTCCTCTACTGTTCTAGAATTTTCTCTTTGTGATTGACTTTTGGTAGTTTTACATGGTGTGCAAGGTATGGATTTTTGTATTTCTGGAATTGTTAGAGCTTTGATGCCTTTTATGACCCCTGAAAATTTCTTGTCTGTTTTCCTTTTCTTTTTTTTTTTAATTTTTAAATGTTTTATTTATTTCTGAGAGAGAGAGAGACAGCGTGAGCAGGGGAAGGTCAGAGAGAGAGGGAGACACAGAATCTGAAGCAGCCTCCAGGCTATGAACTAGCTGTCAGCACAGAGACCGACTTGGGGCTCGAACCCACTAACCGTGAGATCATGACCTGAACTGAAGTCGGACGCTTAACCAACTGAGCCACCCAGGCACCCTGTCTGTTTCCCTTTTAAAATATTATTTGTTTCCCATTCTGTTTCCACTTTATGGGACTTTAATTAGAAGTATGTTTAATTTTTCCATTCTACCCCAAATGACCATTATTTAGTCTCTTATATTTTCTTTTTTTTGTGTGTGTGTGTTCTTATAAAACTTTATTTATAAAATAGNCTATCTTTTCCCATTCCGTTGGTTGCCTATTAATTTTCTGTGTTGTTTCCTTGGCTGTGCAGAAGCTTAGTCTCTTATATTTTCATTATTTATTAACATACTTCTTTTTGAATATTCTCCTACAATTTCTTCAGCTCTAATCTGCTATTAACCACATACATTGCTTTTTAAATTTATCAATTATTGTTTTCTTTGGTTCAAGGATTTTTATCTTGCCCTTTTTATAATTTTATTTCACTTCCCAAGTTGATATTCTCATTTTTATTTCCATAACGTATTGAACATGGTCATTAAAAACCATAACTTGCACAATGTTGTATGTCAATTATATCTCAATAAAGCTGGGGGAAAATAACAATAAAATTTAAAAAAATATGTCAATGAATTCCATTATCTGTGTTTCCCTCTGAATTTGTTTCTGTTTCTTTGTTGTGTCTTCGATTTTAATGATATTTCTCTTATCTACTTGTACACTTGTATAGTTTTTGACCTGGAGGCATCATATATGAAAAGACATATCAATAATTTTAAGTCTAGTTTGATCTATTTTTCCCCAAGAAAGAACTTATTTTTACTTCTTTCAGATAGATAGAGCATTTTCTTTTGGCATGTACTCCATGCATTATTCACAACACAAAGGTTAGGGGATTTGATAGGGATACTAAATCTTAGTTTTTGTTTCCCCAGCCCTGTGAATCTATAGAAGCATTACTCAGCTTCTTAGGCTCACCATTGACTCTTTTATGTTTGTCAGATATCCCTTGGGGAAAAAATCCCCAAATTCTCAATTCACTCTTCCTGGTTTTCCCTTCATTCTTGTCTTCCATGTTAATTCTTCAGTGCCTTCAAATGAATACTTTCTTTAGAGAAATATGCAAATGTTTGCTATTCTACATGAGAAAGTTGATCCAAATGAACTAGTGTACCATTACTGGAAACAGAATTTACTGGGCTTTTATAATACATGTTTTGTAATGTTTCCTAACTCTCTTCTGACTTATGTTCAGTCTTTGATTTCTCTAAAGTTATTTTTTAAAGCTTGTTTATTTTTTTAAGTTTATTTATTTATTTTGAGAGAGAAAGAGAAAACACGAGTGAAGTAGAGACAGAATCCCAAACCGGCTCCACTGTCACCATGGAGCCCAACGTGGGGCTTGATCTCACAAACCATGAGATCATGACCTTAGCTGAAACCAAGAGTCAGACACCTAACTGACTGAGCCACCCAGGCACTCCTAAAGTTATTAATATATTGCAATACATGGCTAATAATTCTAATGTTTATTTTATTGGTTGGTCTCATTGTGCCATTATTTCTTTTGACTCATACCCATGGCTTTCTTTATAAATTGAGATTTTTTAAAAGGTGAATTCCTATTTTTTAAAACTTTACATGTAGAAATTATTTGAGATCTGACTTGACAGTAAGATTCTCTTTATTGTCATTTTCTTTTGGTAGATGTGAAGCCCTTTAGTCTTTTACTAACACTACACTCAAGATTCTCCACCCTTGAAGATGATTGCTTCATCTCAAAGTCATATGCTTTACATTTTGTTACAGACACAACAATTCAAGGTTAAAAAAATCTATTCCATTTATTCATTGCTGCACAGTAAACTACCCTATGTTGAATGTTGAAATGATGACAATATTTATCTTACACTTGAATATATAGTTTTGGCAAAAAATCAAATAGCGGGGCGCCTGGGTGGCTTAGTCGGTTAAGCGTCCGACTTTCGCTTAGGTCACGATCTCGCGGTTCGTGGGTTCGAGCCCCGCGTCGGGCTCTGTGCTGACTGCCAGCTCGGAGCCTGGAGCCTGTTTCGGTCTGTGACTCCCTCTCTCTCTGACCCTCCCCTGCTCACACTGTCTCTCTCTCTCTCCTAGAAATAAATAAAACATTAAAAAAAAAATCAAATAGCAAAACTAAAGCCATAAACAGAATGGGAATGGAAAGTCACTGGTATAGGCTATTGAGGTTCAGGACCAACTGTGGACAGAAACACTGTGGTGAGTTTCCAGAAGTGGTCCAAGAGTTCACAGCTTGCTTCCCATAGTTGTTAAGAGTCTAGTCTGATAAAAAATCTGAACCGAGTCTGGCAAATTTCAGTGTGGTTCTTAACTTAAATCCAAGTGGAACAAAAATAGGAATCCATTCATCAAGCACAATGAGGGATACTACATTATCATAAAAGGCCTTTTTAAAAAAATGTTTATTTATTTTTGAGAGAGAGAGGGGATGAGTGGGGAGGGTCAGAGAGAGATGGAGACACAGAATCTGAAGCAGGCCCCAAGGTCTGAGCTGTCAGCACAGAGCCTGATGACGGGTTCAAACTTAGAATTGCAAGATCATGGCCTGAGCTAAGTTGGATGCTTGACTGAGCCACCCAGGTGCCCCAAGGCCTTTTTCATGTCTGTGGAGTCTGAAATCTGTGCCTACTCACTAGGTACATACACACACACACACACCCAGAAAAATAAATGTTCCATGGTTCTCTCACATGAATATTACATTTTGTTGAAGCAGTATAATTATGAGACTTTGCTAACATCTACATAACATCCCCCTATTATTGACTGCTGGAGAAGATACACAATGGGAAAAAAAGGAGCCAAGGCAAGAATCAATCACGTAGTTATCTTAACCAGGATCACCAAGCTGAATAAGGACAGAGAGTCTTGGACTGACATGCTGATTATCCCAGGCCCAGTCCAAAAAGACAATAAGCACTAGAATAGACAGAGCCAGATTATCTTTGCAATGTGATGCTTCATTAAATTAGTATCTTTCATGGTTTGAGAAACACTTAGGTATTCTCATAGTCAAAAAGTTAATGAAAACTATCCACAATCTAACTTTCCCTCTTAGATCAGCAGCCCTTAATAAAAATTCTAAATTTCATNGCATTACATTTTTGGCTATTTATCCCATTTTAATACACAGACTGGATAAATTCACAAATTTCATATTTACGCATTTTAACATTTTAAGTCTCTTGGAAATGTTCAACAAAATATTTTCTGACTTAAAAGTATTACCTTAATTTTCCCTTATAGTTTATGTTAATTT
>NW_027530852.1:252521-253069 GCF_008692635.1 Crocuta crocuta | reverse complement strand
ACTAATATGGAGAGTCAGGAATTTAGAGCCACCACTAGGTTCTTTTTTTTTAAAAATTTTTAAAAATGTTTACATCTTTTTGACAGAGAGATAGAGCACAAGCAGGGGAAGGACAGACAGAGAGGCAGACAGAATCCGAAGCAAGGTTCCAGGCTCTGAGCTGTCAGTGCATAGCCTGAAGCAGGACTCGAACTCACAAACTGTGAGATCTTGACCTGAGCTGAAGTTGGATGCTTAACCGACTGAATCACCCAAGTGCCACTCTCTTTTTAAAAATATGTTATTCTTTTTTTTTTTGATGTTTATTTATATCTGAGAGAGAAGGAGACAGAGGATCCAAAGCATGATCTGTGCTGAGAGTTCAAGGCCTGATGCAGGGCTCAAACTCACAAATCACGAGAGCATGACCTGAGCCAAGGTCAGACACTTAACTGACTGGGCCACCCAGGCACCCCAAGCCACCACTAGGTTCTAATTTTGTGACTGAACAATTTTTTAAAGTTTGTGCTTCATTTTCCTCTCCTATAAAGTAAAGATACTGTGGGGCT
>NW_027530852.1:246788-252513 GCF_008692635.1 Crocuta crocuta | reverse complement strand
CCTGTTTCCATCCTGAGATCCTGCTTTGCTCTCTCTTTTCAGGAACTTGGCAGTTAATGACCAAGATAAACCTCCCAAGCCAGCACTTTTAGTGCCCCAGTATGCCACAAGAGCTACCCAAGCCTCAAAGTCATATTCTTCAAGTAACTTGTTTAATGAAGAATTTTCACTGAGGGGAATGTAAGCAATTGCTGCATGCAATTAAGATGTTATTAATAGCTTATTCCCTTCGTGACATTTCAGGTACTTTCAGTTCAATCTCTCCCTTTTCTTCTTCCCAATGGGCATCTGATCTCGGAGTTTGCGTACAGTGGCTGAGGGGAGCAAGCTCAGTTTGTAGACATCTCCTGCCCCTTCCTCCAACTCTCTTCAAAGGCCAAGAGTTGCCATTTGGGGGGGGGGGGAGGAGAAAAAAGAAAGCAAAAAGGTCTTTTTATTTACCTGGTAGTGGCTATAATCCCCTCCCCTTTTCCTCTTATTACTGTTTCTCTGGCTAGTGCTGACTGATAGATCTGGGGCAGGTGTTCAAAGGCAGTCTTTTTGTGGGGCACATCATTAGGGAATTCCCTGATCCACTATTCCCTGGCTTCCTAATTTGGTTCGTTCAGTTTGGATTAATGTTTAGACCTGTGCTGGCATTTGTCAGACCCAATTCAGGTCTTTAATGAGACTAATCTCTGAACAACTATGGGAAGCAAAATCCGAACTCATTACTTTAGGACCAGTTCTGGAAATTCACCACAGTAGTCCTGTCCCCAATTAGTCCAGTGTCTTGATGCCCTATGCCAGTTACTTTCCATCTCCTTTTGCTTGTAATTCAGTATTGCTTTTTGATTTTCTGAATTTGTTTCAGTACTATCATGGACTTCATTCAGAGGTACGCTCTTCCATTCATGTTGAATAGACAATCTTCATTAATTGGCTGCAATCCCTCTCTTGGGCTTGTCATCTGAATAGTTTCAGTGAGTATCCCTTAATGATCTGGCTCAGGCTCTACTCTTCAATCACCTATACTTGTTACAAACCCCAAATCCCAGCTCCTGCTATAAGGGCATTTCCCAGAGTTGCCAGAATAACCCTGACTAGTGGCCTGGCAACTATCTTGAGAAAGATATCAACCAGATGGCTCAAGCCCAGTTACCTGATGTGGTATTTACATAACATCCAAAACAGGGAATGCACGTTGATCCATTGCCTCTAACCTTCTATGCCCTGACAACTCCATTTTACTATACTTGGATAAACACACAGCAGGTTATTGAACTTGATCCATTAGCAGACATCAAAATGGTTAATGGAAGGCAGTGTCCTTTTTTAAAATACTTTCTCGTCTCTACAAGTGATTCTCTGAACTTCTCCCCTTTATATGCCTTCACGTTTGGGGGTTAGCCTTTCACTATACATTGTTTTTCCTCTTGCTATATAGAAACCACTCCAAACCTGAGTGACATAAAACAACAATTTTAGTGTGCTTACAGATTCTATGGATTAGCAATCTGAATATAGTACAGCAAGGACAGTTTTTGTCCAGGTAAGGAAAACACTGCGGGAGGGACCTGGAATCATCCAGAGGCCTATTTACTCACATGTCTAGCAGTTGATGCTGCTTGTGGCATGGGATCTAAGCTGGGACTGTGAGCCAGAGCACCTACCTGCAGATTCTCTATATGGCCTGAGCTTTCACACAGCATAGGGTCCTCACAGTTGTTACACAGTGGCCCAGGGATACAAAGGCAAGTAGCCAAGGAAAACTAGGCTGAAGCTCCATGGCCTAGCCATGGAAGTTCTACCATTCTATTGAAGATAAGCAAGTCACTAAAGTCAGCTTGGAGTCAAGAAAACTGACCTTTCAGTGGGAGGACTGCCAAAGAATCTGCAGATATCTTTTTCTTTTAATGTTTTATTTATTTCTGAGAGAGAGAGAGAGACAGTGTGAGTAGGGGAGGGTCAGAGAGAGAGAGGGAGACACAGAGTCTAAAACAGGCTCCAGGCTCAGCTTGAGCTAGCTGTCAGCATAGAGCCTGATGCGGGGCTTGAACCCACAAATGTGAGATCATGACCTGAGCCAAAGTCAGATGCTTAACCGACTGAGCCACCCAGGTGCCCCTACAGATAGCTTTTAAAACTATCACAGTCAACAATTCTGACAACTGTTTCTACTGTTTATCTCTACTTCTAAAACCTATTTATATAGACTGGAAAAGGGAGGACAGTTTGGACAGTGCCTCCAGGTACATGATCGGCCTGGCAATCATTTAATGTGCCTCAGGGCAAGAGCTGGCCCCACCTTGAGGTGGCTCTCTGTAGAATTCAGGATAATCATTTCTTCTTCTATTTTTCTTTAATAGTTTCATTGAAATATTATTCACATGCCATACAATTAACTCATTTAAAGTGTACAATTCAATGGTTTTTATCATTTTCATAAAATTATATAACCGTCACCACAATCAAACATACAATTTTATCATCCCCCAAAGAAGCCATGTATCCATTAGTAGACCTCCGCTCCTGGTAACCACTGATCTCCTGTCTATGTATCTGCCTATTCTGGCCATTTCATATAAATGGCATCATATGTGGTATTTTGTGACTGGTTTCTTTCACCTACCATAACCTTTTCAAGGCTCACTCATGGTGTAACATGTATCAGTGTTTTATTACTTTTTATGATTACATGATATCCATATTAGATGGATATGTGACATTTTATAGTTCATGAAAACATGGATTGTTTCCAGTTTTTAGGTATGATGCATAGTGCTATGAACATTCAGGTACAAGTTTTATTTCATTTCTCTTGACTGTATATATAGAAGCAAAATTGCTGGGTAATATGGAAACTCTACGTTTAACATTTTGAGGACTTGTCAGACTGTTTTCCAGAGCAGCTACATCATTTTATGTTCACATGAGCAGGGTATGAGGGTTCAACATTTACACATTCTCACCAACTCTTGTTGTTTGTCTTTTGTGTTATTTGTCTTTTGTGTTACAGACATTCTAGTGGGTATGAAGTGGTATTTATTGTCAATTTGATTTTTTTTCTGACGGCTTATGATCTTAAGCATCTTTGCATGTGTTTATTGGCCATCTTCTTTGGAGAAATTCCTGTTCGGATCCTTTACTCATTTTTAAACTAGCTTATTTGTTCTATTTTGTTTTTAATTATTGAGTTTTGAGTTCTGTATGAATTATGGAAACCAGTTCCTTATTAAATACATGACTAATAAGCATTTTTCCCCATTTTGTAGGTTGTCTTTTTACTTTCTTAGTGGTATCCTTTTAAGCTCAAAAGTTTTAAGTTTGATGACATGCAATTTATCTATTTTTTCTTTTTTGCCACTTATTTTTAGTATCCTCTTTAAGAAGCTATTCCCTGACTCAACGTTACAAAGACTTATTCCTATAGTTTCTTCTAAGAGTTTTATAGTTTTAGATTTTACATTTAGGTGTGTGATCCATTTCAAATTTGTAGGTGGATGTCCTATTTTCTCTGGGCCATTTGTTGAGAAAACTCTTTTCTCCCCGCCATTGAACTGTCATGGCACCCTGGTCAAGTATCAATTGACCATAATGTGAGGACGCATTGCTAGACTCTTGATTCTCTTGTAATGATCTAGACGAAATTTATTTCTTCTTTGTTTCAGCTACATAACCTATTCACCATTCCAAGAAAAAGGAAAATGCAAACTTAACATCTCTAATCATAACACTTCACCATATTGATATCCTCATGGATGAGAGGTAAGCTAACCTATGGCCCGAAGGGAGATTCAAATCTCCAAGTGAGTCTTCTTTCCATGTGAATAGCAAGAGTTTCCTATATCACAAGCTTCCTAGGCATAGAATGAACCAGGCTGTGTCCATGCAAAGCCTGAATTAAATTTGCCCACATTTTTAAAAGGGACAAAGCTTTACTTTAATGGAAGGGCTGATGAGGTGTGTTGGTGTTAAATGGCTGCCTAAAGACACAAGAGTGGCTTAGCTTGAGTCACTTCTCTTAGCAATCAGTTTCTTCTTTGCTGTCCAGTAAGGCTGACCTCTGGCTAAAATTTTTCTACTTTTCATCTCAATTTTCATGACTAAGTGTATAGAATATATTCAATTCTTAAAACCTGGTTTCAACCTCAAACTGGACTAAACCAGCTCTTCCCCAAATATGCCAATCATCTACAAACACATTGAGCCTGGCCGCGCAGCCCTGACATGGAACTCTATACAGAAAATCCTGTGCTAAAGCAATTCAGCAGGCTTCTTTGCTGACCAGTCAAGTCCTTTTGTCAAAGGCAAAGCCTAATTTCATCATTGAAGATGAATGACTTAAAATGCAATTCACTGGTAGGAGTGGCACATTGAAACTCATTTAAAAAGGGGTTGCACACTGAAATTCATTAAAAAAAAACAACAACACTGTAACCAGTGTTGCCTGGTTACAACAACCAGGGGCGCCTGGGTGGCTCAGCTGGTTAAGTGTCTGACTTCAGCTCAGATCATGATCTCACGGTTTGTGGGTTCAAGCCCCATGTTGGGCTCTGTGCTTACAGCTAGCTCAGAGCCTGGAAACTGTTTCAGATTCTGTATCACCCTCGCTCTCTGACCCCCCGCCCCCTGCTCATGCTGTCTCTCTCTCTCTCAGAAATAAATAAAACATGAAAAAAAATTTTAAAAAGAGTGTAATTAATTGAATGAATAAAAATGAGATTTTGGTGAGAGGATAAGCAAGCTTAATGAACGAGTAGGAGGTTGCAATAATAGTAAAATAAAGAAGAAGAAAAACCTAGAAATGGAACCTAAGGGTGGTTAAAAGAAAGTCTTAAGTGATGGCAGTTCAAAAAAATATTTAGCAATGTGTATTACAAATATTCAGACAATATGTATACAAGCTATTTGCACTACACATCTGTATTCATGTGGAGTATAAGAGGCACATAAATGATCCCTGCCAGAATGGCTGCCCTAACTTAAGGATATTTCTTAAAGATAGCCAATATTTTAATAAAAGAGTTTCATTCGCAAGTGTATGCTAATCACAGGATAACTCTGTTCATGTGTGGGTGTCTGTATTGCCGACAAGTGTAAATTTACCCAGTAGCAGCTGTGATCAATTACTTCCAAAATTCCCAATAACCTCATGGTCCAAACTAACCTACAGACAATGATTTGTATAATTTAGTCAATTATCTGTGACTTGGGATAGGGAAATTACACAAGCATCAGCCCAAATAAGAAGCTATTTATTCCTGTTTAGGATTACCTTTAAAAGTTATCAAAGAAAAAAGATTATTCAGGTATAATGCATCGTTAATACATCCTTATACATTCAATATCTAGTCCTGGACAAACCGGAAATTGCTTGGCACCTAAATTTCTAAATATCCACTTGCAAATTAGTTAAGTATATCCCGAGTCTCTCAAACTTCACCAAGACATGTATATAAACATGAGAGATATTAACATGATGGATTACATTTCATTTTCTTTTTCTTATCTGCCTATGCAGGTTACCCAGGTCCCCCAAAGTCTTACCCAGTTTTGGGGTCCCTGGTGGTATCTTATGTGGCCTACATTCTGCTCTGACCATTTGGTTGATGATGACAATAGAAACCACTTGAAGATGGCAATTCCTCACTGCCAAGATATGGTTAAAAAAAAAACCCATGACTACATCTTGGTATCAATTAGGTCATATAGAAGTTGATATAATTCAAAATCATTAAACAAT
>NW_027530852.1:245698-246774 GCF_008692635.1 Crocuta crocuta | reverse complement strand
ACAATGACTGAGATTGGCCACTATTATCTCCTCCACCCTGCCTGGGTTCAAATTTCCCTTGTTCTTCCTTTACTCTGGAACTCTTAACATGCAAATTGTCTCCTGATGATGCCCGGTGCACCACCTCTTCACACCAATCCAGACATGACTCTTTCCATTTGAGGTTAAGAGCAGCCCTCCTCTATTAATATAAATTTGAATCAAAATGAGTTTAGGCCTAAAATCCCAGATTGGTGCATCTGCAAATAAAAGCTCTCCCACATACATATACTCTCTTTCTACCTGTGGGCAGAAAAGAGAGAGGGAGCAGAGGAAGGATGAAGTGGGGAGAAAGATACTGACAACAGAGTGAGGGAAAAAAAGCATTCCCTGAAATCATAAATACTGAACTCATCACTTCAGAATTATTGAATAGAGAAGAAATTTTATAAAGGTAGTTTTTAAGAAAGGTGTCAACTAGGAAACCTCAAGCCACTTATTAGTTTTTAGAGTAAAAACTTTTGAACCAAAAATAGGCAAGTAAACATTATTTTGTATTCCTTTCAGCACACTGATGATATTTTGCAGTGTGATGGATTGAAGTTGTTTCAGATATTCTACAATTTCAGTAATTTTCACCCACTGAGACTCTATTCAGATAAAAGGATCAATCTAAATTCTGATGGTTAAGAATTGCGTGTGCCACTTTTCAATCATATTTTGAAAAATCTACTGAATATACCAAATAATTCCAAAGCTCCTTTGTCCTATCTTAGCCCGTTGGGCCTGGGTTTCAGTGGGAACAAGTTTTAATCGCTCTTTAACAGAAAGTAGAAAGCAAGTTATACACAGAAGCCTTAAGACAAACATCAGGAGAGTTGTCATATTATATCTTGGATTTTCATGTTAGAAATAACCACAAAGAAGCAGTGTCATATTTTTTCTAGTTCTGATCAGTTCCTTTTGTTGGGAACAGGGAGGAAAACAGATGTGTTTCAAAATGAATGGGTTTTCTAAAGCCTCTTGACAAGTATTATTCACTAAGATATCAGAAACAAACTCTCCCAACCCACATACTATCTCGCAAGGGGATTCCC
>NW_027530852.1:244854-245675 GCF_008692635.1 Crocuta crocuta | reverse complement strand
AAGGGGATTCCCCCCACCCCCAGACCCATTAAGAGGAAGTGCCTATTTGCTTTCTCCTTAAATCTGGGCTGACCCTGTGACATCTGAATAGAAAGAAGAGACATTGTTGGGGCGCCTGGGTGGCTTGGTTAAGCGTCCGACTTTCGCTTAGGNAGAGTCCTTACCACTTCATTTTGGACCCTCCAATGCTCTGAGGCTCCATGGCTACCCTGCTGGAGAGAAATGGGAGCTATAGGTCTGTTTCAGATGGCACCAATCACTAGACATGAGTAAAAGCATTTGGTTCCACGTGAGTTGCTACGTAATTGCTACCACATGAATGATCTCACATAACATACATGAAGTAGAAGATGTAGCCAAGTAAGCCCTACAGAAGCTTGAAAAAAAATCCTTGTTGATTTTGGGGTAGTTTGATAAGCAGGGGTAGGCAATGAATACAAGCCTGAAATGCCANTTCTAAGATTGCATTTCCATGTTTGCTCATTCTCTCACATTTTCAAGGCACTTTCTTATGTCAACCATGGCTTCTTTAATCATGTATATCATGTGTCTTCTACTACTACCGCTCTATCCCTTCTTTCCTATTCATACTTAAACATCCCTTGTTCTGTCCTATCTTAAAATATACTTTTCAGACCTATCATCATCTCCAGTAAGTAGCATATCTCTTCTNTAAGCGAAAGTCGGACGCTCAACCGACTAAGCCACCCAGGCGCCCCACAACTCAACAATTTTAAAGAGGTCTTTACACTGAGTGATTTTACTCTTGCCTCATCTTTTTAACCCACTGAAATCTGACTTCTGGACCATAAAAGAAACCA
>NW_027530852.1:238343-244848 GCF_008692635.1 Crocuta crocuta | reverse complement strand
GACCATTACAGAAACTAAATATCACCCATAATCTTACTATCCCTAAATGTAATATACATTTGTTAGTATTTTCCTGACTGAACTTTCCTGTATCCCCTTACATTATTGGTCATTCCTTTATCCTATAAAAACGGTCTTCCCTTGACTTGATAACTTTTCATATTTCTCATTTTACTCTAACAGCTGTCCTGTCCTCAGCAGTCCTTGATAATTCCTCTTATTCTGTTCACCCTGGTTTCTTTTATGCCAGTGGTCAGTGGAATTATGGCCTACAGGCCAAATCCTGACCTTAATCTGTTTTTGTAAATAAACTTTTTTTAGAACATAGGCCCACCTATTTTTGTAAATGAACATTTATTAGAACATAGGCCTACTCATTCATTCATGTATTAGCTATAGCTATGATCAATGCCAAATGAGTGAATTGAGAAGTTGCAACACAGGCCATACAATCCACAAAGTCTAAAATGTCTTCTATCTAGCTGTTTACAGAAAAAGTTTTCTAAGCCCTGATATAGAGCTCTGATATGTGTTCTATTTTCAGTAGATGACTTTCCTGAATGAGCTTACCCTTCTCTACCACAAACATACAATGAAAGTAATATCTATAGAGTGGAGTTTCTGCAAACCCTGTGTCTAACCCAGGTTATAGATTCATATCTTGTGTTGGCTATTCCCTTCTTATTTCCCTATGTGCCTTGTTCTGTGACTGGAGAAGCTGAGCTCCATGGACTGGGCTCCCTTGCCCTTTGCTTTTAATTGGGTTACTTCAAGTGGAGGCACTAGTGGGAAATGGGAGGGCAAGGGAAGAGAAAGATCAAGGCATATACTCCACTGGCTCCCTCAGTGACAGAACATGGTTTTGCAGTGGTTTTGTTATTTTACTGAAGACTACATCTTTTGTCTTGTAATGTTCTTCTCTAATTATAGGTCTTATGAATCCTGCTAACTGCTCATTCCCTTTTCTCCCTTAGGCCTAAGTAAGGGCTCCCTGCTGTTGCTAGGCTCAAGTGTCTCCCCAGCCTCTTGGGTTTCCTTAAACCCTACCTACATCTTATAAGTCTTTCCTTAAAACTTCTTTTTTGGATATATCTTTTAGTTTTACTAGATTGTGATATGGGTAACTGCCTACTGGGTATATAACTGTAGGCATCTCACAGTCAATTCAACATAAGGTATCAAAAATGAAAGATGTCTTCACTGCCCCAAATCTGCCAATAATAGCTCTTTCTTTTTTTCTTTTTTCTTTTTAGAGAGAGAGAGAGAGAGAGAGGGAGGGAGAGAGAACATGTGAGCAGGGGAGACGGGCAGAGGGAGAAAGGGAGAGAAACTTAAGCAAGCTCCAGGCTCAGTACAGAGCCTGACATGGGGTTCGATCTCACGACCCTGAGATCATGACGTGAGCTGAAATCAAGAGTTGGACACTTAACCGAGTGACCCACCCAGGCACCCCAAACACTGTTTTTCCTGTACTTTTCATTCCAAAAAATGAAAACACTGCCCCAAACCTACTAGAATCAACTTACTTTCTATTGTACTAAACTGATGTTAAGGCCACTAACATATCNCTCTCTTTGCCCATCCTGGCATTCTAATTTTCATAATGCAACCAAATTCTGCTTTCTAAATTAAAAATCTGGACATAGCAGTCTCTTTCTTAAAACTCTTCAACTATCTCTAAAATAAAGGCTAAACCCTTTAACGTGGCATACCTGATCCTCCATGATTGGAACCTGTCCCCAGCGTCATCTCTTTCCACTTCCTACACTGTATTCCATGCTCTGAGTCATATTCAAATGCCTTTTAGACCTTTGAAGGTGCCACATTTTATCTTGCTTCTGTGCTATTCTCGCTGCTATTCCTCACACCTGGAACACTTTTCTCTTAAATTCTTTTGGATAATCTCTAGTCTCCTTCTGCTTCACTACTCCCGGGAGGTCTTCCTTTACACACTCAGACTCAATTTATTGCCCTGCTATGTTTTACATCTGTGCTAAATAATACTTCTATGGTAGTGGTAATTGCATTACTTTATAATGTGTTTTATGCCCTTTTCCCAGGCTATAAACTGAGAAACAGTAGGAACTCCATCTATATCATTCACCATTATACCAATGGCATGTATCACATGCCCATACTTAACCCAGTAACAGAGATTTAAAATGATTTAATGACATTAATTTAATAAAATGATTTACTATTTTAACTTGTGACTTCTAGATTAGACTAAATTTCATGGCAAATATTTTATGGCAGCTAACACATGCATGACATTTGTAAAGGTCCTGCCTTCAATGTACTATAGAGTACAGGTGTTTGAGGTAGGTCTTTGTGATCCTCGGTAATTTCATAGCGGTCACAAAGTCAGGATAAATAGGAAACATTGTAACTTACAGGTATCACAAAGGAAGATGAATTGGGACTTTTGGAGTCTACATTGCTTGAACATCCTAAATGAATGAACAACCATCCATTTATGTGCCCTTCTACCATAACATTTCCAGAATTAAGATTCATGTATTCATAATATCTGATTAAGATATTCGTTTGAGCTAAAGAGACATATGAAAGCTACAAATGTTAAATGGAGAACCACATTCAGAAAACGAAGAGAAAAACAACTATCACCACGTGCAAAAACAAGTACATGAGAGGTGCCAAACTTAAAAAAATGAAGAAACTCACAATGAAAGGGAGATTTAAAACAGAAAATAAAATGTATATATTTAAAATAAGTATAATACAAAATAAAGTAAGCATAATGCATATCTTCAGAGTAATACAAACAGATATTATTTCTGAAAGAAAAGGCTTTGAGGATGAAATAAATACAATTCAAATTCAAACCATGATTTCTGAAGTTAAAAACTCAAAATTACAGGCTAAATAATGGAAAGAACGACTTCAAAGCAAAAAAGTCATGAGCTGAAGAATATTTCAAAACTGAGGGAAAAAGAATAAAGGGGTGAGAAATATGAGAAAAATTTAAGTAACATGTAGGATAAAACTAGATATACCAGAACCCATCCACTGAAATGTTTGTATAGAGATTACGAAGAACAAAGGATAGGGAAACAAATACTAAAAAAATGTAGACAAAAGTTTTATGATCTGATGGAATAATTGTATTTACTCAGATTGGAAGAGGCTTTCAAAGAGGAACAATAAAGGGGACAAAAGATTTAATTCTAGACCTGTTTCTGGGGAAATTTCTGACACCAACGTCAAAATATTTATCACTATTATATCAGGAAGATGTTCCAGGAAAAATTCCAATTCTCCTTTTATATCCTTCCCACATGAACCTTCTGATAAGGAGTCTGGATATTTTTATTATGTGGTATAAATGCACTTGAATTCTAATTGATATAATAAAAAGTGAGCCACACCTTTAATAACAATTTGGAGGCACTGAGGCCATTTCTCCACCTTGATTTACTGCCCTACTTGTCTTCCCAGTATTTTAATGAGTAATAGTGAGAAATCTATTATTTCAGCTTGCAGAAATTTTTTCGCCCTTCATTCTGACAGACTCTCTTGACATTAGAAAATGTAGGGGTGTAAATTCCCCTATTTAATTCCCATATTAATAAGAAGTTGTTTTTGTAAATCATCTTAAGAACCTCTAGCCTACATTCACCTCACTTTTGGTATATAGGTAAGTCATAAGCCTACTTCTCACCCTCAAAACAGAAGGTAGATTATAAGTATTGGTTATTGAGCTCCTACAAGGAGTTTTCATAGCTGTAGCAATACTGGAAGATTCTGTCATGTATCAGTCTGTATTGAGTAAACATATGGCCCATCAACTTGATGTCTACAAAATACATTTAAGTGTAGCTGAATACTGATTGAGCTTCTCTGATATCTCACCACCTACTTCTATATCCTTAAAAGTAGATTAATGGGCAGCCCATTTCCTGCCAAAGATTATGAAATAAGAGACAGACAAGGGTATAAATCTTCATGGGATTATAGGCACACACTAACAATTTCACTTATTGTCTACAAAGTTTCTTCTGTGCAGTGGCAATTCCATAAAAAAATTAGTGAAATTTGGTTATTTCTCTCTTATTGGTTAAATTATTGTGGATTACAAGGGGAAGACTCTGCCCTTCTACATTGTAGAGAGCTGTATATTTTCCACAGAAAACAATTCTCAAAGTCTAATCCTTGATCAAACTGAGTTACCTCACTGAAACTATATAGCAAATGGTACTTGATCCAGAATGATGCAATGGTAGATACCTTCTGGTTCCTGGTGAAATAATTGTGTGAATAGTTGGTGAAGTAAACATCATGACAACTACATTAAGTTCTAGTGAGATGAAGTCTGTGCATTCTAATTGTAGGTACTTGCAACTCTGGAAAGTCTCCAGGATGTCTTTTGCTATCATCAATTCATACCACTGGGCCCAAATTAGCTCTAAAGTTATCTTCCCTGATCAAGTGACTGGAGTCATCAGATAACATTCTCCAACGCGGAAAGTAGTACACTGGTGATGATACTGACAATTTCAAGTATATTAGCACTGGGCACTGAAGTACTTAGGAGAACTCACAATAATGAATTTATATCTACTTATTACTATGCAGTAGTAGTTACAAGACATATAGAGACATCCCTGAATCTTTTAGCACAGAGCTATTGTTTCTTTCCCTTTTCATCCTCTCTCAGCTAGCAACTAGTCTGATGTCTGCTTCTCTACTCTTCCAATCTGACTGAGTAGTTGTGATCTCTCTAGTGGTATGTGATTTATGGTTACCATGGATGATGTCACAGAAGGATGATGCAAAAACTCATCTGTACCACACTTTTCCCTTTAGTGTTCTAAGTTTGGCTTTCCTTTTTTTTTTTTTTAATTTTAAAGTTTATTTATTTATTTAGAGAGAGAAAGAGTTGAGGAGGGCAGAGAGACAAGAAGAGACAGAGAATCCCAGTGTGGGACTTGAACTCATGGAACCGATGAGATCATGACTTCAGTGAAAATCAAAAGTCAGGCAGCTCAACTGATGGAGCCAACCAGGCGCCCTAGTTTGTCTTTCCTTTTAAGGAAATACAATGTTTTAATAGACTTTTGTGGGTTACAAGTAGGAAAATGTGTCTACATCTCTTTGATCTGATATGTAATGAACAGAGAAATTTCAAACAGTGTAGCTACCCATTGCTGCCACAGGATATTCTCTTTGTTGCTGGTAACATTTTATGCAAGTGGATTGTTGCCATTCTCTATTTCAAAAGGCACCTTCAAACTTGACAGTGATAGATCATTTTGGTTCAAGAATTTACCTTCTACAATCTAAAATTTCACTCTTAAAATAATTTTGACTAGTAACTTATGTAACTTCTCTTTCACTTGACAAGACACAGCCTATGTGGATAATAAAGGATTGAGTGTGGTCATGAAATTTATGACATTGCTCTGTATTAGACACATAGGCCACTTCAGNATCCCAGCCACTACTGAAGTTACCAACTTTGTGTGGCTACATGCAGCACAAAACAACATGATCTCACTTTATTTTTTTACCATGTGCCTCTGGCCTCCTACCTGGAACTTTCCTATTGCCACTGAGGTATGAGATCAAAGCATAATCCAAAACTATGGGGGAGTTGAAACCCACGGAAAAATAGCTTTAATGAATAGGACTGAAAGCCAGTGAATATAATTTGAACCACTTTTTCTGCCTACTTCTGTCCCTCCTACTTTTCCTCCTTTCCTGAATCTCAGAAGATTACTCATTGAGACTGAATAATGAGATATCCGATGCCAGGTGGAGGCCAGTTTGGTAATCCTTCCTCATATTGTCTCCTCCTCCTGATTCAGTCTTCATTTCCTCATCCTTGCTTCCTTAGAATTGCATTCTCTAATAAACTAGCAGCACATAAGATTTCCCTCAGGCTTTGCTTTTTAGAGAATTCAGACTGATAGGAGGTATTACAAGTAGCCCTAGAAAACAGACATAGCCCATCTTTTTTGAATGGATTCTGGGAGCTGGATTACTCATCAGATTCATAACAATAGGGATGTCATTTCTGGTGATAGGTGAGATGGTGATAGCTCATNTGCAATGGCATTATAAGTAAAAAGGCTTCTTTTTTAAAACATCTGGTTAATTGGGATAAAATGCAGTTTGACGGTGAGACTGTGGAATATATGGTTGCTATAGCAATTGAACTGTATGAGGCCAAAGCTGATTTAGAATGATTGTAGAGTAGGCTGGCTTCTGTCACTGGCATTGAAAGCCTAGCAAAAATGAAACAAAAGTCTCAGAGAAGCCAAGTGACTATGGATGGTATGCCGTAAAAGCCAAAGGGCCGATCATTCCCAACAGCTGCAAGCAGACAGGCCAAGTCCAGACACACACCCACACAGACATACAGACACACCCCCACACCTCCCCCCCACACACATACACACACCCACAGAGTTATATGATATTATGGGAAATATGGTAAACACTCATTGGATATTTGAAAGTTTTAAGAAATTATTATCTTTTT
>NW_027530852.1:234730-238091 GCF_008692635.1 Crocuta crocuta | reverse complement strand
GGTGGGAGGGAGAGAAGATATATTTATTTTTTTTATTTAAAAAATGTTTTAGTGTTTATTTCTGAGAGACAGAGACAGGGTGCAAGTGGGAAAGGGGCATAGAGAGAGAGGCAGACACAGAATCTAAGGCAGGCTCCAGGCTCTGAGCTGTCAGCATAGAGCTCCATGTAGGGCTCAAACTCATGTACCATGAGATCAGGACCTGAGCCAAAGTTGGATGCTTAACTAGCTGTCACTCAGGTGCCCCAATAGAGACATATTTAAAACAACATTTGTTATGGGACTCCTGGGTGGTTCCGTTGGTTAAGCATCAGACTCTTGATTTTGGCTCATGGTTTGTCGGATCAAGCCCCAAGTCAGGCTCTGCACCGATAGCACGAAGCCTGTTAGGAATTCTTTCTCTCTTTCTCTCTCTGTCCCTCCTCTGCTCTAAGTAAAGAAACATTTAAAAAATAATAATAATAAAACATTTGTGATTCACTAATTGTTGTTGAAGCTGGGTGATGGGTGCACGTGTCTTCATTTTACTATTATATCCAAACCTCAAACTATTTCAAAATGTCCATAGTATATATTATTATTTAAGAAAATCAGGCTTAGGATTTGATTGTAAATGTATCAGAGCTACAAAAGAGCCGAGATATGCAGCAATGACAGCACCCTATGACAAAGTTAGAACTTTGATGGAAAAATAATAGGTTCCTGANTTATACTCACAAATTCCCTTACATCTTCCAGGACAACAGAAGCAATCTCCTCTACTTAGAGGTATATACCCAAAATAATTGAAAGCAGGGACTCAAACAGGTATTTGTACATTGATATTTATAACAGCATTATTCAAAATAGTCAAAGGTAGAAACAACCCAAATGTCTATTGACAGATAAACTGATAACTAAAATGTGGTGTGTACGTACAATAGGATATTATTCAGCTTTCAAAAGGAATGAAGTTCTGATACATGCTACAACATGGATGAAAGTTGAAAACATTATGCTAAGTGAAATAGCCAGAAACAAAGGGACAAATGCTATATATATGTTTTGATTTATATGAGGTAGCCAGAATAATCAAATTCCTAGAGACAAAAAGTAGAATAGTGGTTATCAGGGGGTGGGGGATAGAAGGAAATGAAGAGCTACTGTTTAATGGGTATAGAGTTTCAGTTTGTGATGATGAAAAATTTCTGAAGATATTTGGTGGTGCATGTACCTGTACACTGAAAACAAAATTCTAAATTTTATATTATGAAACTTTAACACAACACAAAAATTATTTTTTATGACTTAAGCTTTTTGTGTCCTATTTTAAGAAATCTTTGTATGGTTCAAGGCTGCAAAGATAGTATCCTATTGTTACTTCCACAGGTTTTATCATTTTATGTTCATGTGTATGATCCACTTCAAGTTATGTTCATACAGTGCAAGGTAAGGGCCAAAGTTCATATATTTCCATATGATTATCCAGTTATTTCAGCTCCATTTATTGAAAAGTTTTTTTTTCCACATTGAAACACCATGGCACATTAAATGAAAATCAATTGGCCATATCTTATTCCATTGACTTATATGTTTACTCTCATGACAGTATCATGCTATTTTGATTACTGTTGATTTATAGTTAATTTTCACATCAGATAGGGTAAGTCTTCCAACTTTGTTGTTTTTCATTTTTTATTCTTTTAAATGTTTTAATTTCTTTTTTGAGGGAGAAACAGAAACAGAGCGTAAGTGGGGAAGAGGCACAGAGACAGAGACATGGAATCTGAAGCAGGCCCCAGGCTCTGAGCTGTCAGCACAGAGCCCAACGCAGGGCTGGAACTCACGAACTGGGAGATCATGACCTTAGCCGAAGTTGGATTCTTAACCAACTGAGCTACCTGATGCCCCCCAATTTTGTTGTTTTTCAAATGAGTTTGGTTACTTGGGTTTCTCTCCATTTCTACATAAATTTTGTAACCAGTTTGTCAATTTCCACAAAGACCCTGCCAGCCACGGCTTTTACTAGAATTATATTGAATCTATAGATAAATATCCTTAGAATCAGCATATTAATAAGATTGAATATTCAAATCTATGAACATGGCATACTCTAATGACTGAGTCTAAAATCTCTTTTCTCCAAGTATTGCTTTATAGTTTTGATGGAGAAATTGTACATGTATAGGTTTAGACTTTACCTAAACATCTCATATTTTGGATGCAATTTTCTTTTTTGTTTTTAAATTTTTTAATGTTTTATTTATTTCTGAGAGAGAGAGAGAGACAGCATAAGCAGAGGAGGGTCAGAGAGAGACACACACAGAGAATTGGAAACAGGCTCCAGGCTCTGAGCTGGCTGTCAGCACAGAGCCCAACGTGGGCCTCAAACCCACGAACCGTGAGATCATGACGTGAGCTGAAGTTGGACGCTTAACTGACTGAGCCACCCAGGTGCCCCTTGGATACAATTTTCAATTTTTAATTTTTTATTGTTGGTTTATAAAAGTGCAATTTTACATGTGACCTTGTATCTGTCACCTTGCTTAACTTACAAATTCTAATATCTTTTTGGAGATTCCTTAGGATTTTTCTAAGTGCATAATCATACTGTGTACATTTAAGGCAAGTTTATTTCTTCATTTCTGATTTCTGTGACTTTCCTTAACCTTCTTGGCCTTCTTACACTGTATAGGTCCCCTCATTAAACTGTTGAATAGAAGTGGTAGGAGTGAACATCTCTGCTTTGTTCCAGATTTTAGGGGTAAAAATCTACTATTTTACAAATAATATGATTTTAGCTGTAGAATTTTCCGTAGATGCCCTTTATCGAGGTTGAGGAAGATCCTAAAAGAACTTTCTATGGGCACCGGAGTGGCTCAGTTGGTTAAGCGTCCAACTTCAGCTCAGGTCATATTCTCACAGTTCATGGGTTCAAGCCCTGAGATGGGCTCTGTGCTGACAGCTCAGAGCCTAAAGCCTGCTTCAGATTCTATGTCTCCCTGTCGCTCTGCCCTTCCCCTACTCAAGCTCTATCTCTCTCTCTCAAAAATAAAAATAAACATTAAAAATTTTAAAGAACTTGTAGTTTGCTGAATATTTTTGTCATGAAAAGAGATTGAAATGTATCAAAGGGTTTTCCTGCACATTTTAAGATGATACAATGGTTTCAGCAAAGGAGCTAGCAGGAATGCCCTGACATGCCTGAGCCATTGCAACTTAGATGGGTAGAGTAGGAAATAATGAATGAAAAAAGAGGGCGAAAAAGCAACAGGGATATGCTAGTAGAGGGCATTGTGAGGTCAATTAAAAGGATGGAAAAATTTGAAGGACAGGAGAACACTTCAGAGATAACAAATTTTAAGTTAGGAAACTTGGAGCC
>NW_027530852.1:234171-234712 GCF_008692635.1 Crocuta crocuta | reverse complement strand
AAAGTGGATCTATTTGTAGGTGCATTAGGATCATAGAATCCTCTATTTTAAAAGTACTTTGTAGTTTATCTAGTTTATTGACCCATTATATGAAAGTTTCCCATATCAGTCTGGAGCATGTTTATTAAGCATTAACACCATTAATGGTAGAAATTCCCTCTATATTACATATTTTTTTTGTGAATTAAATACGTTTACTGCTTCTATCTATTAGGTATCATTCTATTCTTTGGACCTAGTAGAACTCATTTGAAAGCCTGATACAGAGTTACTTCGAGAATACTGAAGAATAATTAAAGATATAAAATCAGGAGTGCCTGGGTGGCTGAGCTGGTTATGTGTCCAACTTTGGCTCAGGTCATGATCTCACAGTTTGGGAGTTCAAGCCCCATGTTGGGCTCTGTGTTGAAAGCTCAGAGCCGGAAGCTTGCTTTGGTTTCTGTGTCTCCCTCTTTCTCTGCCCCTCCCTGCCCTCAAAAATAAATAAACATTATAAAAAAGATAAAATCAGTAGACCTTTGGTGTGTTGATGAGCGGTGAT
>NW_027530852.1:232782-234164 GCF_008692635.1 Crocuta crocuta | reverse complement strand
TGAGCGGTGATAGGAAAGAGTGAAAGGTAAAGTTGAATTTTATAGTTTCAATAGTTTTGATATATCATCCACAAGAAGGGAAATAAAAAACTTCTTGGTTAGAGGTGGTAGCTGCCACTTCATAGTNTTTAGAATTTGTTAATCTCAGAGTGCCTATAAAACAATCAGATGAGCTGCCCAGGAAGGGACTGGGGAAGTGAGTCTTGCCCCTCTTCACTTAATGCAAGTGATTAAGCAGGGCGCCTGGGTGGCTCAGTCGGTTAAGCGTCCCACTCTTGATTTTGGTTCAGGTCATGGTCTCATGGTTGGTGGGATCAAGCCCCATGTAAGTCTCCATGGTGACAGCTCAGAGCCTGCTTGGGATTCTCTCTCTCCTTCTCTCTCTGCCCCTTCCCTGCTCCTGCACTCTTTCTCTTGATCAAAATAAACAAAACTTCAAAAAAAAAGTAAGTGATAAGGTCACTTCTTGGGCATGACTGCTTAATACTGTTTCAGCATCTCCAAAACAGAAGTAACAACACCTACCTTATAGGGAGATTGTAAGAATAAAATGAATTAACATGTTGAAAGTGCTGACTCCACTTTACATAACCACTATTTTTATTACTGTGAATAATAAAAATATTTAGGAAATATATGTAATATAAATATATGTAATATAAAATGTACTATACATAGTAGGAAATCTATGTATTTTATATTTGTTGAAGCATTAGTATAATTATCGACTCATGTCAGATTTTCTTCCAATATTTTTGATAGCCAAATTGACTCATTTCTTATTTGGTATCATAATCACTGTGCAACTTAGAAAATATTTTTTGTTTCTCTTTCCAGGCATGTGGGGAGTTTATATCTTTCCATCACTGCATTTGTTACTGAACATGTGGGTTGCTTTAGCTGAAGAAATGTGAATAGAACATTTCCAGGCTGAATCACCATTTTCTCTCTGCCCTATAATGAGGAGACTCTAGCTTTCCCATGTACCAGGAACAAGAAATATATCTTGATGACATAAAGCCACTAATCATTTTTTAACTGCAGAATAACCTTCATAACATCATCTTTCTTGATTAATACTGAAATGCGTACCTAGAAAGCCCATAACAAAACCTTAACATAAAGACTGGGAAGTGGCTGGTGAGGAAACTATTATCATAGGCTATAAGAATGGTGATCTATATTATGTAGCATATAATCACTTGATAAAACTGCTGACATAATTGTTAAGATACTCTGGAAGACAAATTATATACCCTGTGAATTTGTAAATCAAGAAGTAAATATTGCAAAAGAATGCAAACGTGTGTTGGCTGTGTTTGTTGCTAGCTTTGATAAAGTACTACAAAGAGACTGCCTTTGAAAAAGACTGGCTGGTTTGC
>NW_027530852.1:232407-232686 GCF_008692635.1 Crocuta crocuta | reverse complement strand
TAGACTGTAGGATTAGAAGAGGCAATTGCTTTTTAACGTTAATTGGTAAAATATACATCTGAGAAAGGCTGTGAAAGACAAAGGCCAATTAAAACCCAGTCTTGTGACAGAAATCTAATCAAAGTGCTTTCCATATCCACTATTAAAATCTCTGAACAAATTAAGATCTTTCAGAGAAAAGACCCAATTAAGATTTTGACACCCAGTAAATCCTTTCAATTGGACAAAATGGCTCAAGAAAAAGAGAATAAAGTTATGGCTTTTCTATTTCTCCAGGAA